>NC_044559.1:49012346-49274846 GCF_007565055.1 Rhinopithecus roxellana
ATATGTCTGAGTATTTAACTTGAGCTTGTAGGGGTGGGCAACCCTTGAAGGCCTCAGAGTGAGCAGATTCTAAAGGGTTTTGTTTTTCCTTTATGGCAAAATCATGCAATTCTCTATTTGGTAGTCATTTAACCAGAACACATGCAGTTTGTTAAATCTCATCAAGAAAAATCCTGAGAGTCTTTAAGGGGATGAGCCAGGCAGGATGGTGAGCACCACCATCTCCTTTCTTACACAAGGGAATTTTGGTTTCTTGGGTCAGCATCAAGCTTGGGCCATTAGATCAGCTCTAGCATCTTCTGGGAAGCATCCTTTGAGGTGACTGACAGAGAAAGTTCTAACTTTTGCAAAGAATGCAGACTGGGGACACACACACACACACACACACACACACACACACACACACACGTGCTGTAGATGAAGTTTAAGGATAAAACAAACACAATGACTCAAAACTCACTGTAACACTGAAGGTGCAGGAATTCCTCCTGTCCCTTATTTTTCCCGATTTGGAGCACAGGTGCACTTTCCTGAGTTTTCAGAAACTAACATGTACATGCCGTGCAAAGCTTGGAAACATGTAAAACAAAATAGCCTAGAGAAAGTTATCATTGACAGCTGACAGACTATGCAGTTTTGCTGGCGAGAAATCACATAAGTAAGAAAACACAAGTGCAGCATGATATTAATACCTGCCTAAGTGGAAGTCACTGCACAAGTCAACACCTTAGTGAGCCCTGTTCGCCTCACTCCACATTATGCTGCTCAGTGAGGTAGGCTTTCCTGATATGGCCTACAGTGCAAAATGCCTGATGACTCATGGAGCTGATCTGGAGGAGGAGGCAGACCCCTCGGCACCAGAGGCCGGAGCTGGCAGCCGCAGGGCATGGTAGCAGGCACTCAGGATGTCCTCCCATCACAAGAGAGGTGCCGCCGGGGCGGGTTGGCTGCTGCTTGGGGACATGGAACAGGGAGGGGGTAGAAGAGAGTCTAGGAGTCTCTCTAATTTTTCTAGTGTAGCCTAGAAACTCTGCCCAGCTAGTATAAATCGAAGGCCAGCAGGGGCAGGGACTCAAAAGAGCAGACAGCCGTGGTGGGCATGGCTCTGGAACCACAGGAAGAAGGGGATGGAGAGTGAGTCACAACAAAATGAAGAGAGTCACCACCACATGGACCTTAAGTGGACACATGGGGAACATCCAGGTCAATCCATGGAACAGGGTGATATGTGGGTAACTCATTGTTTTTAACGAATAGGCTTTGTTTGGGAAGCAGTTTTAGGGTTACGAAACAATGAAGCAGAGGGGGCAGAGGGTTCCCATATTCCCTCTCAGCCTGCCCATCTGTGCACCCCTAGACGTTCCCCAATGACGAGGACCTTGCATTGGCTGGTATATTTGTTACAATTGATGAGCCAATGCTGAGGTCTATTATTATTAACCAAGCCACAGTCTACATTAGGGTTTGCTGTCTGTCTGTGCTGGGTATTCTGCGGATTTCGACAAATCCTAATGTCATGAATCTACCACCACAATAATACACGCTGCCCTAAAATTCCCCTGTGCTCTGTCCTCCCTCCCGTCCAGTTCCTGGCAAACACTGATGATGTCTGATTTTATAAAACACTGTCAGAGTGCTTAACATGTACCAAGGACATGCAGAGGCCATTATTTGCATGACTTTATCCATCCTCCTAACAATCTGTGAGGAAGTTATTATTCTAATCCTCATTTGAAAATGAGGATCGAGGCACAGAAGCACTGTGTGACTTGCCTGCGGTCACACAGCTGGTGAAGGGCTGCAATGAAACCCACCATCTGGCCCCAGTCCTTGCTCTTCCCACCGTGCCGTAGGGGCAGACGGGGGTCCAGCTGTGAGTTATGAATGAGCATGGGGTGCGGCAGCGGAGACAGTTATCCAACACAGTTCTGTGCTGCCAAAGACGAAGGGTATCAGGTTAAGGAAAGATGACAAGGTAGACCAAAAATTACAATGCCCATCATCCTACAACCATTTCTCTTAGGACATAGACCTGATGCCAGAGAGTGTCAAAAAGTGCAAACGACTGAGCACTTGCCATGCGCTGCGTCTTGCTCAAAGCCTCTGATCTGAATCATCTCATGTGACCCTCAAAACAACCCCAAGAAAGCCACACCAGAATCATCCCAGCATCATCCCACTTTGCAGAAGCACACCCCACGCTAGAATGCATCTGTGAGTTGCTGAATATGAACACCTGGTGAATTGAGGGCTGAGATTTGAACCCAGAGGTGTCCCTTCTGGCCCATGCTCCAGCCCCTGTGCTCTCTTAGACATGGACTAAACTGAGCTGTGAGCCATGAGCTGTGAGCCGTTCCAGCCAGGGTTGTCATGACCTGTGCAGGTCACTTGACCTCTCTGGGCCACATTTGCAAAAGGTTTCTGTGGGTCATTCCAACCCTCAGATTGGAGTCCTCTTTCAATCCATGATGCTAAATCTCCATGTGCATAAAATACATGGATTATTGGTGCAGATCTAGCTCGAAAACTGAAAACGTTGGTTCTTCTTTGGAAAAAAGCATCAGGTGTGACCTGAGCCCAGGGAGTCAGCCCTCACCAGGGCTCTTGTGGAGTAGAGCCTGGCTAGCCACTGGCTTCCATGGGGTCCCACCAACGCCAGCTGGCCATGAAGACAGGGCCAGGATGCAGGCAGAGCAGGGCCAGGACCTCACCTGACTGGGGCCATCTCAGTGCCTGCCCTGGTGGGTCGCGGGCCCCTCCACTGGCTGCTGTCACAGGGCAGGAGGCTGACACAGATTGGATCTCCTGGAGCAGTTCCACCAGGTAGGGACCAGCCACAGGAAGGGGTCAGGCCATTGTTCTTATAGAAATTGTTCAGGAAGAAGCATTATACCTTAAACAGGGCACTTCAAGTGATGGGGGCATCAGTCTGGCCTTAGGCCCAGCCATCGATATGTGCAGAGATGAATAGGTCTTGACCTGTTGGGTGATGGGGAGCAGGAAGCTGGTGCTGTCTGGCTTCCCAGCTCAGTAAAGCCTCCATCACTCTGTCTGTAAAATGTCCAGGTTCTCCTAGAGAATGGTGGCTCCCTCTGTCTGAGCCAGTTGGCGAGCAGAGCCCCTGCAGTAACTCCCGGGCCCACGTTCTCATCAGAACCTGGAGTCCAGGCCGCTGCCTGCTTATTTAGGAGACTCTGCAGCAGCCATGATTCTCAGCCTCAGGAATTAACCCTGTTTTCAAGGTCGATCGCTGTCCATCCCTCACCTGGTCCCTACCTGATTTGATCCTGTCTCCCTAGCCCATCCTCTCCAAAGCCTTTCAAGTTTGAAGTCAGCTGCACTGATGGGTCACACCTGAGTTCCACCTGCCCAGCCATCAGGAGATGGATCTGGCCTGGGTCCTCGCAGTTCCTTCCTTGTATGATCATGACAGCCTCGGTGCAGAGGTCCCTGTGAAGAGGGTAGCTGCCCCCAGTACCCAGCCCTGTGAGGAGAGGTAGCTGGCCCCAATACCCAGAGAGCTGTCACTGTCACTTGGGGAGAGGTGGCAGCTCCAGGAGTTGGACTGGGACTGGAGAAGAGAGTGGAGGAAGCTCATGAGGAAAGTGGACTGCCCAGCCAGCAGGCATGGTCAGAACGGTATTTCATGGACTCTTTCTAACTGGATGGTGGTGGAGAAAGAAAGGGGCTGCCCCAGCACTCACAGGTTCCTGGTGGCTCCAGGAATGTGAGCCATAAACAGGTGGGGCCATACATTTTTTCATTCAAACACTCGTTGAAAACACACTTTCCAAAGACACAGAATCAACCCCAGTGTCCATCAGTGATAAACTGGATACAGAAAATGTCATACATAGGTATCATGGAATACTATGCAGCCATAAAAGGAACAAGATTATGTCTTTTGCAGGGACATGGATGAAGCTGGATGCCATTATCTTTAGCAAGCTAACACAGCAACAGAAAACCAAATACTACACATTCTCACTTAGAAGTGGGAGCTAAATGATGAGAACACATGGACACATCGTGGGAAACAACACACATGGGGCCTGGAGGCGGGCAGGGCGAGGAGGGAGAGCATCAGGAAGAATAGCTAATGATGCTGGGCTGAAAACCTGGGTGATGGGATGACCTGTGCAGCTCGTCACCATGGCACATGTTTATATATATAACAAATCTGCACATTCTGCACATGTAGTCCAGAACTTGAAATAATAGTTGGAAATAAAAGTAAGAAAACATCCTTTCCTCAGGCACTGACCTAGGCTCTAAGCATGTGATGATTAATTTAGCAAGGTGAACGGGCATGTGGGTGAGACAATGTGTGATTTGTGCAATAATACTGGATACATGGGCCTGAAAGGGAGGGCCTTTGTCCATCTGAGGTGGCCATTTCTCACTTGCTCTGGTTTGGGTACAGAATTGTCCAAATGTGTTCTACAAGCTGCGGGCCTCCCATAAGATGATGTAAGGAATATCAAAAGCTTTGGTGCTGAAGAACATTCTCAACGCACTGCACTAACGCAGCTCAAGCACTCCCTTCTACAAGGCTGGTTGACCGTTCATATGCTGATGTGATCAGGGGTCATCAAGATCAGGGGTCACCAGGGGTCCCACAACACCATGAGATCACGAGATCCACTTTTCAATGGACTTCTCTAGGGATCAGTCCACAGAGCACATTTAGGAAAACTCTGGATTGGATACTTCCTCGGGCTCCTTTCAGCTCACAGATTCCACACGCTATCTACAACTGGTGGGGCCGTCCCTCAAACTGTATAACTCTACCCGCCAAGTTCTCCCTCCTCACTCCCAGCTCCCCTGCAGACACTTCTCCCCACTTCTACCAAAAAGCAGGGTCCCAGAGCTTCTGACCAGCACATTCCATCCCGGGCATCCTGAGAAACTCCCAGTGGCTCTTTGGACATCAGGATCATGCTTATGTAAGTCCATTATAACCACCTCCTGGACAAGATGCTTATTCATTTGATGCCAAAGTGAAATGACACAGACCTCTTCATCCTCTGTTTTCTGATCTGTAACCTGGAGATCCTGTTACGATCTACTCTGTAGAACTGCTGTGATGGCGAAATCAGGGCTGCCAGAAAAACACAGGGTACCCAGTTCAAAATATGCTTTCAGATACACAGTGGATAGACTTTCAGTGTAAGTATATCCCAAATACTGCATGAGGCATACTTACACCAAAATTTTTGTTATGTATCTAACATTCAAATACAACTATGCAACCTGTGTTTTCATTTTCTAAACCCAGCAACCCTAATTAAATTATGTAAAGCAATTCACACTGTACCTGGCATACGAATAAACTCAGTGATTGGTGCTAATGATAGTTACATTTGCTTATCGGTCAGTCTGTGGTCCTGGGCTCCGAGTTTGAGAGAGAGAACTCTCTTATTTCCATCTCTGAGTCCTTGGTGACCAGGTTAGCAGCTGGAGTGTGGGCAAAGCCATGCACTGTGTGTTGAATTAAATGGTAGCCTGGAATTCAGAGCTTCTTAGAAGGACAACAGTGCATGAATATGATCCACCATCAATCACATCCCCCTTCCTTTTTCCCTGTTCTGCTACAGTGGAACTCACGGTGGCAAGTTTAATTGTTTATTATTCAGCAAATACTTGTGGTATTCCTACCACTTCCTGGACATTTCATCATATATAGGGAGAGAAGAGATGCATCAGAGATAGGCCTTTCTCTCTAAGGGAAAACAAAAAGTCACCCAACCAGTACCTTGATGCGGTGTGGAGTAACATTATAATCCTGCTATATTGAGGAATGAAAAGGACTTCGGTGGCTGTAGAAAGCTGCGTGCATGTCCTCAGCCAGAGGAACAGCTCACGCACTGACACAGAGGAGGGGAGGCATGGGAGGGTACAGAAATGTGAAGGCTGGTAGGGGTGTTAATGCCCCGTGACTGCCATCATGAAAGAGGAAAAGCCTGGTGGCTTAAAGCAATCAAAATGTCATCTCACAGTTTCAGAGGCCAGAAGTCTAAAACCAAGTGTCAGCAGGTCCCCACTCCCTCCAAAGCCTCTGAGGGAGCTCAGGGAGCATTTCTTTGCCTCTTCCAGCTTCCAGGGCTGCAGGCACTCCTGCGCTCACATCTGCATCCCTCCAGTCTCTGCCTACATCTTTCCACTACCTTCCATTCTCTGTGTGTGTCTCTTATAAGGACATTTACCCTTGGATTTAGGGCCTGGCCAGATAATCCAAGATGATCTCATCTAAAGATCCTTAATGTAATCATATTTACAAAGACCCTTCTTCCAAATGAGGTGGCTTGCCCAGGTTCCAGGGCTGGGACGTGGATGCATGTTTTAGGTCCACCTTGGGTGGAAACCCAGGATGATGGGGCTAAGGAGCTGCTGGAGAGGAGTTGGGAAAACGGGTGTGGAGCCACATATGAAGGGTTTTCTGTGTGAGGCTGAGTGCAGGCTTTATGCTATAGGCCCTAGGGAGCCATAGATGGTTTCATCCTGAGAGTGGCTTGCTTGGAATTGTATCCTGAGAGGCGCACTAGGGTAACACATTCAGGGGAAGGGGAGCCAGGAGAGACAGGCTAGGAGGGAAGGTACAGCAGACAAAGGGCTTCAGGGAGAGGACCCCACCCACCGTCCCTTCCGGAGGGTCTCTAACTCCACGATTGCCCATCCACTTCCCCTCAGTGAGGCCCCAGCCCAGGACCATAGTCAGGCCTCTTTCTGCAGAAAAGGGAGGCGCTGCCAGTCTAATCCTGGTTCCATAGATAGTGTCTCTGCCTTATGAGGAAAAGGGATGCAGTGCTCAATGTGGAAGCCACAACAATTAAACCGTTTTTGAAAGCAGCCCCCAAGACCCTCCCCTGTGCCACCTGGCAGGAACAGAACCCCAGGCCTCTTCCAGGAAGGAGATGTAAAGCATTTAGTTCCATCAGTTACAGAAAGAAAGGCCATCGAGGCAGCCATGAGCTCAAGTGACCTCAGCGTCCTCTTTCCCTGCACTCGCTGGTAAGAAAGCTCTGTGAAGCGTTCCAGGGAAACAGGCCACCTTCACACAGTGACACAAGGACCACTCTGCCTTGGCAGAATTAGACTGTGCCTGAGACGTTTCCCAATCCTTCTCCCCAAACCCACTTTGCGGCAGAATGCTGTGCTCCCTCAGGAGTATCCCTGAAATCTGTCTGCCTGGAGGAAATTCCTGAGTCTCCTGGAACAGGCCAAGTCCCCACGCTGTGCCCTTGTGCAGACCACACCCCCCCAGTATCATGGTTTGCAATGAAATACCCAGGCAGCCCTGAGGCCTTCTGATCCCTGCAGACCCACTCTCCCGCCCTGCTCTGCAATCCCTGTGAAGTCATGGACTGTGTTTTGCTCACCGCTGCATATCCCATATGCTAGGTTCTCTGTACACCACAGTATGACTAGGCTCTCCAGCACAGAGAGGATGCTCCTGCAAAAACCACGGGATGAGGGAAAGAATGGTCAAATGGCAGCCATGGAGCCATAGGCCTCGGGTATGGGAGTGTGGAGCAAGACAGCATCTGCCTTTGAGACATTCACATTTTACTATAAAACGAGACATTATTTCCTAAAACAGACAAATGAGCAGAATACTTCAGTATATTTGGCGTATGCATATGTATGCATATATGAAGAGAAACATGGGGGCACCCAGCCTTCCTGAACATCCAGGGAAGCGTCTCAAACTGGCAATCCACTAATAAGTCCTCAGGCACCGAGCAGTGAACACAGCGGCTGGAGAGGGCTTCACTCTAGGAGGCGAGACCTGGCTTCACTCTTTCCCTCCTGTCCACGCGGAAGCCCATGGACAGCGGAATGGCCTAATTGATCCCCTGCCAGCCAAGTCTTGGTTCCAAGAGGCTGCAGCCTGCCTGTTTGGAGCTGGACGGAAGGGCCTGCTCTGCCCGCCCCACGCGAGCTCCACGGAAGGCACCTGTTTCTGAAGGCTCTCACTGCACGTGCTCCGCTGGAGCGGGGCTCTCATTAAGAGAGGCAGGCTGCGTCACGGCAGGGCAGTGCTAATTGGATGTGGTTGAAGGCTCAGGAGGGGAAGCAGAGACAGTTACTGACCTGTACCCAGAACTGATGACGACACAGTAATGCGATCGCCCAGACACTGCGGTGCTGCCTCTCCTCGCTCGACCCCCTCTTCTCTGTAATGTAGACATCCAACTATTTTTTTTAAATCTTCTTGTATCAACTGTTACATCTGCCTGTGAAACAACTGGGAAGGATGCAGTGTCCATTTTGCTATAACTCCAAGCAGAGGAGAGGAGAGGAGAGGAGAGGACAATACTCAGGTCAGATTTTCAGAGGAAGGCCCATACATTCCATGCCAACTTCATCCAGGAAAAACCTGAAAATAATTTGCACGGATGTTAACACCAAGACATGGACTGAAACTGCAGCTTAGAAACACCTTCCTGTTTATTCCTCTCAGCCGCTGGCATTCAGAATTATTTTTTAGTAATAGAAGCAATTATCTGGTACATTTCTAGAAAGAACGCTTATGCATACAGGGTTGTTCAGCACCTCACACTCAGGAACTGCAGCCCAGAGAGCCAAATGACTCACTAGGCAAAAACAGGAGTGGGGGCACTGGGTGTGGTGTTCATGTGTGGTGTGTGCACATGTGTGTTGTGTTTACACTTGAATGTATGACTGCTTACACGCATGTGTGGTCATCAGCACACATGTGGCACACACATATGTATGTATGTAACTTGTGCACACGTGCATGCTATGCATATTCACGTGCATTGTGTACATGTATGTGAGGTCTATGCATACAACTGCACATGTAGCTATGTGCATCGATATGTGCACACATGCAGTACACACAGGCAGTGCACATGTGACTGTGTGTGCCTGTGGCTGTGTGCACCTGTATGTGTATGGCATGTGTGGCATATGTGCACTTGTACAGTCCACATGTATGTGTGTCCACATGCATGTGTGGTATGTGCATGCATGTGTGTCGCTGTGCACTCTCATGTGTGTGCACTGTGCCTGTGCTTGCATTCCTTTGAGGCTTCAGATTATGCATCTGAGTGTTTCTAGAGAAACACCATGGGACACAGGGTCCGGGAAGTGCCTGGGCGGGAAGCTCGGTGACCCAACCAGAGGTCTGGGTTCATGTGGTGCAGCTGGGAAAGAAGATGCTGTGGGCAGATGCCCCACTTGAGCTCAAGGCCCTGGGGCTGGCAGCCTGGGCAGGAGGCTTGGCACAAAGCAGTCCCCTGGCTGCGTCCGTGTGGCAGTGGGGAGGGAGGAGGCATTTTGAAACTCTTAGTAGTCAGCTTTAAATAGTCATGCACAGACAGGTCTCCAGGTGCCAGTAGGAAGTGAGTGGTGAGGGACTGTAGAAAGGGAGGGGAGCACTCTTCTAAAGAAGCTGGCCAGGATCAGGGTGACAGCAACAAAATGTCGCTTTGATGGTTTCAGAAGACAATAGCTCCTCCTCGACCTAAATGCCGACTATAGAGAACTGCAAGCCTTAAATTCATTTAGTCTCAAACTCCTACTCAGGGAAAATCCCTGGAATGATCTAGAATCCTGGAAATGTGACCATGTGCACTATGCAGAGAGAGAGAGCCCCGGGTACCTAACCCATGGCATGTTTTCCTGTCCATCTGCCTCCTTCATTAAGACAGGAGTTGCCAGTGGGACCTTGTCCCTGATCCCAGACTCTAAGAATCACAAATCATCTCTCTTTGTAAAAGAGAAATCCAGGGCTGACTCCCACCAGACCCGTGGCAACCATAGCATGAGAGACCCGGCCAAGCAGTGGCCAGATGACAAGAGGTGTGGTCCCTCACCTCTCAGGACACTTGTGTGTGCCGTGGCTCACAGCTGTACGCAGACCGGCCGGCAGGGCTCAGGGAGGACAAGCAATGTGGTTGCTGGCAGGAAATCTCAGTCGGCAGCGCTGCACCTGCTGTGGGTGCTGTGGCCAGGCAACTCACCGCGCCCCTGCTGCTTGCTTTCTTTTGCTTCCTTTGCACAGCATTGCGTCAAGTCTAAACTTCCAGTGGTGTTTTTTATTCCAGGCACACCTTGAGGAAGGTCACAAGGTCCCTTTGGAAAAGAGATCGGAGGACAGCTTAATGAAACTTCAAAAAGCACCATTTCAAATAAGGAATGAGCTTCCAGGTTGCCTTCTGCTGCCCCCTTTAAGAAATGTCCCCATCTTAAGAATGGCAGACTCAGCAAAAGGAAATGAAGATCTTCCAAAAGCTACTGAGAAGCCATCAGAAATTTACATGATGAGAATTCTTGAGTCTGGAACCTTTCAAAAGGCCCAAACTGCAGTCCAGTGCTGGGAGGGACAGCTCCAGTGTCATTTCTGCAATGACAGGGGGTGTGCCTCCACTCCCAGGAATTCACACGAGGTCCAGTAGCCTCCCTGCTACAGCATCTGGGGGGCTTGGCCACAGGAACCTGTCCCAGGGGAGAGGGCCTCATGTCAGCACCTGCACACCTCCAGCCACCCGCCCGCTTCACCCAAGCACAGCCTGGCACTCCATCTTCTTACAGACCTCTGGTTTATTGAGAGGCCACTCAAAGTCATTTGCAGCTGATCTTCCACACCTGCCATTAAGCAGATAATTAAAGGAGGGGAAGCCTGGACCAAGGGTGTTCTGTGCACCCCTTCGGCCTGTGTGTGTGCTTCTGTGAGGCACCTCAACGTGGGTCCAATCTGCAGAAGAATTCCGACTCTTGCTCACAGGTTGCAGCACTCCACCACTGTGGGCGTGCCTCCTGGGGGTCACTGTTTTCATAAAGTATAGAGTGAATTCCAGGTGATTCCTAGAGTTACAGAAAGCCGCAATGTCCAAGTCATGGCTCCCAGGGCTGGGTGCGTTCATGCCCCTGCACAGACCTTGTGTGAGGAGGGACAAGGGGCTGGGCACAGCAATGCCCCCTAGGTAGAGGCCCTCTGAATGAGGACCTCGAGGCAGCATGAGTCACAGGTGCCTGGGCAGGTCCAGCTGCAGGATCACCTCCAGGGTCCAGTAGATACGGAACAGGAGGAAGAAAGTTCTTCCTGCTCCTTTCCTGGATGAGCCTGATTTGGCATTCAGCAGACTTATGAACTCTTCCACGGATTATGGTGTGCTAGGGGATGGACCAACGTTACCATCTGCCTAAGGATTCTCCGTCCATCTTAGTTTACCTTGAATGAAATACAAATAGAACCTTACATTTGTGTATGATGCTTTATGGTTTACATGGTATTTCTGCAGGCATGATTTCCTCATCCCCCAAACCTGTGCAGTGTGGTGGGTCTTTCTGTCCTTGCCCTGACATGTGACTTACCCAAGAAAGTCACTAGAGTGGACCAAGCAGGTGTCTCAAGGCCAGTCCTTCTGCCAGCTGGTACAGGGCTCTTTCCATCACACCCCAGGCACCCAGATAATCTGGCTACTTTGCCAAATTATTGAACAATGAGGCTTCTTTAAAACAGAGGTCTCGTTGCCTGAGGAGGTGTGTGGGGCTCCAGGATGGGCAGAGCAGGAGTTGGCAGCTGGGCCAATGCAGCCAGAGTCCTCATGGCTGGGGTGAGAGGTCATGTGCTCGCTCTGGGCTTCACAGTAAGGGGATTGGAGTGGACATCCCTTCAGAGGCCCCTCTGTCTATTTCCAAAAAGCATTAGAAAAGAAGTTGGAGGGGCTGAATAAATGCTTAATTTTTTGAAGTTCAGAACCATCTTTTGGTGAACACATTCTAATGGGAAGTAACCAACCAAGTGTTATTCCTGAAGAAATGTGGTCCCTCCTATTTTTTAGATGTAAAATCTAAATACAGTTGCTAACTCACATAGCTGCAGTCACAGAATGTGGCCGGCTGGGGGTAGGGGGAGTTGAGGGTGCTCTCTGTCTGGGTTCTGGGTGGCGAGAACACAGGCTGAAGCTGGATGGGAGGGCAAAGAGTGCACATATCAAGAACTTCAGGACACAGACCTGGAAAGAAGCCGCTTGGGAGCAGAGCCCTTGGCGCTCCTTTCTCCTGAACTCCTCAATACGATTCGATGCAGCTCCCTCCCACACCATCCAGGAATAGGACTTGGAGCTTCTGTCCAGTAGCTTCGAGAGTAATTGGGGCCTCTTCTGGTATTTCAGCTTAAGAGAAATGTAAAGGCCTTCTCCTGTCCAGGGAGCAATCTCCCCGAGGTCACCTCATGATGACCTGCATCCCTGGGCAACGTGGGAACAAGGGAGAGAGTGGAGAAGCTAAGGACAGTTAAGAACTATGGCCACAGGAGGGTGGGAGTGGGGAGGAGAGTGGCTTTGAGGTTCTCCTGAAGCCTCTGAGTCCCGCTGTCACAGTGGCCCAGAGTCTACATTTAGGAAGGTTCTGTTACTCTAAAAAGTGTCTCGGCAACATCCTAACTCTCCAATGAAGATATCCATCTGTCTGATGAGCTCTTTGGACACATGTACAAATATCCCAGGAAGAATTCAGAGAAGGAAACCTCCCTGTCACAGAAGGACTCTGTTTAATCAGACTGTCTTCCGCACCTCCCAGAGATAAGGACTCAGAGAGCGTTTTCCAAAGTATGTTTTGATAAGCACTTTGTTTAAGAGACACTTCCTGAAAAGACTATAGATAGGACTTCTCAGAACCTTGTTCACTTTGCTTACCCAAAGTTTCCAAACTGCTTTGACTATATGACCATTTTTGCCACTGGGCCTTTGCACGTGACTTGGGAAATGCTGCACTAAGGAGAGAGAGTTCATCTTAGAGTTCCCTTGGTCTGAGCAAGAGTTCTCTCCCTTTGGAGACCAGGCCCAGGAGGACAACTTGCAGAGGAAGTGGTCCCAGGGTCCAGGGGAGAGTGAGGAGGAGTGGCAGACATATAGCCAGCTTTTCCTGGTCCTCACCCACTGACTTTCTCCACTAAGACACCAGAATTCCTACCCTGTGCCACAGCCTTGCAGGCCCATTCATTTGAGAATCTCACCATCACTCAGTGTTTCTGTTCTTTGTTTTTTTTTGTTTTGTTTTGTTTTTTTGTTTTCTTGTTTTTTTTTTAAGATGGAGTCTCCCTCTGTTGCCCAGGCTGGAGTGCAGTGTCACTATCTCGGCTCACTGCAACCTCCATCTCCCAGATTCCAGTGATTTTCCTGCCTAAGCCTCCCGAGTAGTTGGGATTACAGGCATCTGCCACCATGCCCAGCTAAGTTTTGTATTTGTAGTAGAGATGGGGTTTCACACCATTTGGCCAGGCTGGTCTCGAACTCCTGACCTTAGGTGATCCACCCACCTCGGCCTCCCATAGTGCTGGGATCACAGGCATGAGCCACCGTGCCCAGCCTGTTCTTCGTGGTCTTAAGCACCAGAGCAGTCATCCCGGTGACTGTACACACACACACATACACACACACACACACACACGGAGAGCTTGCTGAATGTAACAAACAATAGTTTTGTGGGATTACAACTGGATCTTCTCCCACCAAAACTGCTTGAGCAATCCTGGAGGCTCCAGGGGCGGCTGATGTGAGCCCCAGGCCCTCTCCTTATGTTTCCACCCTGGTAGACTAAAGGGAAGGCACGAATAACCTAGTCATCACTCGGCATGGAGGCTTCTCATTTGTCCTCAGATCATCTCCTCTTGTTCGGCTACAGGCACAGTGAGCACAGGTTAAATGGGGAACCCACAACATTGGACTTTGCACTCAGGCTGGCCGTAATGGAAAGACAATGGTAATGAAACAGGACGTAAGTCTGATGTCTGGGGATGCGTTTCACGTGACTCCATCTGAATTTTTTTAAGTCCAAAATATTTGCGATGAAGCTCGCTCATGACCAAATTAAATCGAGATGCCTCTCATTTCACACAATAGGCATGGTCCTGAGAAACTACATGAGAAAAGAATTTTTAAAAATCAAATTATATTTTTCAAAGTACTTTGAGAGCTTTCTATTTAAAAGAATCCCACAAGGAATCCTCCCTTAGAATGAAGAGTGTTATTGTAATGCAAATAATCACCTCCTAATTTATCTGTTTTCTAAATTCAAATAAACTCTAGTTTATTCAGAATGGTCAAAGAGCAGAGTCTTGTGGTTAATTGAATATTCATGTTAATTTGGAGTCAGCATACATACCATGTGTTGATTACCAATTTTCACGAAACAAGAATATAATAAAATACAATAAAATACACTTAACAACGAAATGATGCTGAACCTAATTACTTTTTCTTTGATACTCCAAAGGCGTGCAGGACCTCGAAGCACACAGGCTGAGTTTTGAGAAAGAGATTAGGCTGAATTGTACTGAGGCTGGGACAGGACATGACCTGGGAGCTTTGGTTTTGACATCGATGTTTTTAAGTTGTTTTTTTTTTTTTTTTTTTTTTTTCCTCATCTTGTTTCAGAAAAGAAAAACAAAAGCCCTGAAGCTCAGAGTATATTTTTTCATGTCCTAGAAATGTGCGGTCTCCAGCTCTCTGGGTCGTTTCAATGTGGCATTGACAACATGGGCACAGGTAGACCCCCTTTTCAGGAAGCCAGTCAAATTCAGAAAGAAAAGCAAGATTGAGCTGTTCTTCTCTGCTGGCTATCTAATGAGGTGCGAGAAAGACCAACAGTTCCGGAATAGGCCACACTCACAGACAGTGCCTGCCCTAGGAATAGATGGTGATCTCGATTTCACGTAATGATGAAGGAAATGATTCGTTTCAAAAGCAAAGCACACAGCACCCATCCCCCACCCCTGAAGCAAAGTCTTATCCTTCTGCTGCTCTCCAAATACCCTTCTATCCACGCCGCCGGCTTGCACTTGTCAAGCACACTCCAGCCCCAAAGTTCTTGATGCTTTAAAATCCACTCCCTTCCCTGTGGTTTGTTAGAACTGCTTTCCAAGGAGTCCAGCAACCATCTATTCCTATTTAAGCAAATGAGGTTAGCTGCCTTTTGCCATTCGCAATTCAACAGTCCTCCTAAATTAATTTTTCCAAAAGTAATTCAAATAAAAGCTTGGTTGCCACTACTCTTTTCTGAGCCACAAGATTGAATAAGGCATCTGAATAAAAATGTGTATTACAGCCTTCTTTAATATTTAAGCATGACATTCATTGATTTGTTTCTTGTTTTCTGCAAACCTTGACAACATGATAAAATAAATCATAAGAACAAAATATAGTGGTAACATCTTTTATGGACTTCACATAGTCATCAATCTCAAGCTGTGAGTGAATTATCAGTACAGCAAAAAGATCTATGTTTTAAGATCTCCAATAGCACACTAGCTGGGGGTTTTTCAAAAGCAAACTCAAGAAGAGTGACTGATAAGCATCATTATTGTTTTCTGAGAGTCTAGTTTATGGTGTGTAGTGGAGGTGTTGGCATATATGTTTCGGAAGCACAGGTTTGATCAATTCTAAGTAGACATCTACCAACATATAAAAAATATAACAAGCCTTCCTGCTGAGCAGAATTATAGTATCCGCCACCCCGTGTCAGCCTGACAAGCCCCGTGTTGTGCTTCTGATTATATTTAATACAGAATTAACCTTTCTTAATGTGATAACTCTGTGTGAAACATGGATCAAACTGTAGATATCTGGACATGTTCCCCATTGTATGTGTCTTTTGATTTTTAGCAACAGCATTGTAAATGCAAAAGAAAAAAGAAAAAAAGCCAGAAATTGTCATCTAATTACCACCCCTTGAACATATATAAACAAAAAACTGAAGAAACAATAACCTATTCCAAAGGTGACCCAACCTGAAGCTGGTGCTAGCTAGAGTTTAGAATAATGGAAAAGAGTCTGAAGATTGTAACACCAAGCACAACACAGCCTTTACAAAATCATCACTGCCTACAGCTGTGAGACTGTGTCCCCACCATGCCCTCTCCAGGGAGCCTGCAGCCACCGACCCAGCCATTTGTGAACCCACCACAGGGCCTCTACGTATTTGCAAACACCTGAACCAGCGTATTCCAAGTGCTGTCTTGTTCTTTTAGCATTATGTTCTTGCAATCTAAATGATACTTCCTTTTTTAAAAAAAGTTGCAATTTCTTCTGTGTGGATGGTGGCCCTCTATGGGGCTGAAGGCTTTAAGGGAAAAATCACCAACAAGCGATACGTAAGCAGCAACGAATTCAATTGCAGCAAACCACAACAAGAGGATTATTCAGCGAGATTCCCCAAATCATGATCGACACTTATTCCTAGTAAGGCAGAAGAACACACTGAAGATCTAGAAAGGACATTCCAGGGCACAGAACGGCATCGGTGGATGTACCAGAGCTTTCTTTCGATCTGGAAAATGGGTTAATGACAGCTTTAGATGTGGGAGGCTTCAGTCTCTGGGTTGCAGGAGGAAATACTAAGATGTTTTCTGACATCTTTTTTTCTATGTTGAATAGATGTGGTTTCCCACAAAGTCCCACAGTGCTTTGCACTCCATAAATATTAGTCCTCTTCCCTCACAACTTGAACTTCATGAAATATGATGCGGTGGTCCACTAGAGCACAGCTGCGCGTTCGTGGGTCTGGAGTCTCAGGCATAGCTCATTTGCATAGGTGGTACACCATTCATCACCCTCATCATTAATTCCAGTCAATGACACCATTCTGAAATATCTCCTCTTCGAGGCATGTTGCATCATTACCACCCACTTTTAATGAAACTATACTCACTCTCCCTTTAGTTGAGTCACTGTAACTCATGGTGGTTTTTTTTTTTCTCTCTCTCTCTTTTCTCACTATTCTAACCAATTAAAGTCACTATGATTTTCTTTACTCGGCCTAAGAGAAATTACCATCAGTGTTATTGCTTGTTTGACATTTTGGTTTTCCATTTGTTACATTTTATTAGCAATATTGGAAATGTGAATTACTGTATCTTTGCAGCCAGGATGTTCTTTTGAGGAGTTCATACACCACTGGTGGCACTATATACAGCCATTGTAAACCTTTCAGCATCTACATTTCGATGGGGGCTGCCCAGGCACTACCATAAGGCGATTGGGAAGAAATCACAGCTAATGCAGAAAATACCACTGGGAAGACCAAAGAAAGGTGAAGCTGGTGGTGGCCCAGGGGTCCCCCAGCCTGAATGGCTTCTTCCTGCAGGTCCCTGATTTTCAGAGTCAGAAAAATTGAAGCCTCTCCATTGAGCTCACCCTTGTTGCTAAAACGTCTAATATCTACCTGGGGAGGGGCTTTACTGAATTAGATGATAAGCCAAACATGGGTCAACTGAACTATAGACCTGCTTTGCATTTTATTCAAGCCTTTTTGATTTCTAAGTCAGAAAACCAAGAAATGTCTAGAAGAACTCTGTACACTTTGGATAAACAGAGTAAGAAACAAATTGTTAACCAGCCCGAACACACACACAACACTCCTACTACCACCAAGGCTCACTCAAGCACGGCATGTCCTCGTTGAAACCAGAGAAAGCTGGCTCACCAAATCTCAGGGCCATCCCAAACAGAGTCATAAGGCAGTCAGGTATTTTCTTGTGATATCTAATTAAACTTCCTGAGATGGAACTAATTTGCTAAGTTTGGCTGGGGTGGTGGTGTCGGTCATATCACCCTAGGTAGCAGATACTTAAGATTAACCTAGAATGAGTCCACTAGGCATGGACTGTGCCTGTGGTGTTCATGCTATGTCCCCATGCTCTGCACAGTACTTGGTGTAGAATGGGGCTCACTAAGAACCTGCTGAGGGAGTAGTCTGGTCAGCTGCTTCATCCAGGTGCAGCTCTCTAAATGCTGAGTTCAGCACACCTGGATGCATGTGTTGGCCTCACACCTCCGTGCCTCTGTTTCCTCATCTGTAAACTGGGGATGATGCTAGTGCCCACCTCAAAGAGCTGCTCTTGGATTAAACACTGATATTTGTGGTGTGTGTATATATATTTACACACGTGTATGTATAGATGTAGGCAGAGACAGACAGCAGCAGCAGAGAGAAGAGAGGGAATAGCATGATATCCACTATGTAGCCTGTTCTCAGAAAAAGAATACATCGTCATCCATTTGATTTGGGGTTAGCATTGATCACACCTCATTGACCTGGCATACTGAGCTGACTCGTTCCTGAACACATCTTGAGGTCCTAAAGAGGTCAATTTAAAAATCATGTAGGAAATCCGATGTTTGGGACAAGCTTATGTGTCCTCCGTAATTTCCTGTATCTTGTCACCTGTGCCTTCTCACCACCAGAAAAATCCACACCGAAGAGTGTCTGTGAAGAGCAAGGACTTCACAGAGGAAAGAATCCGTGAAAACCTCCAACCTGTGCATAAATGATATATTAGGATGTTTTTTTCTTTCTGAATACTAATATATAATTCTCGAGAAAAAAGGATCACGTGTCCCTTTCTATCTGGTAGCCTGAAAATAATCTATAATATTGCATCAATATTCACTTAATAAAAGAGGAAGTTTGCATTGCTTATACTACTTCCATTTGGCTCGCCTAGCTTTTAGATATTATGTGGAAGAGCGGCCCAGCAACAACTGTGCCTTGTCAGTCATTTAATTAAGCAAAGAAAGCTTGCTATTCATTTTATTTCTGTATATGTTAATGTTAAAAACTAATAGAAAACAGCTAGTAAATTGTCCCCTGCATATATTGGACACAGCAACAATTACTCTGGCAGAGAAGATATAATAAAAGAGGAAATTTTAATAGTATCCTTATTCCATTTATTCTCTTGGGCTTCTGTTTCAAGGTACTGTAGAAATTAACAATTATTCCTTCTCATTGTTTTTGATGATCTTTTTCTATTATGCTCCTACCTGACTTAAAATAAAAAATAATTTAAACTTACGGGTTTTTTATTCAATTTTATGGTGCCGTGAGATTTATATTCCAGGCATGAGGAAGAACTGAGAAGAATCAGAAAATAATCCAGAGAGCCTTTTCTTCTTATTTCTTGACAACTAGTTAAGGCCATGCCAGTCATTAGTACAACTGAGATTATCTTGATTTCAACGCAGAAGTTCACATAATAAAAATAATTATCTTATACATCACTGTATTGACAAATATGTCTTTCTGGTACTTTAGGAATGTCTGTCATATGATATACCTAAATAGTTGCCGTAGCTCTACTATATAAGGCAATTAACTGAGTTTATATGGCAAATCGTCTAAGGATTTCTCCGGAATGCTTGGGGAAATCTAACAACCTGAAATATTCTTCAATTTATTGACATGCTACTATAATACACTGAAAAAAGTAGGCCATCAATAAACAGCTTTAGTTTGAAAACTAAGATCTTATTACAAGTGTAGGGACTGTGAGGCCCCTCACTTGGTTGAAATGAGGAAGACAAATTTTATCTCGCAAAGGTTACATTTGTTCTTTGTTTCGACAGAAAAAAACGTGGTCATGATGAACGACAATGTGCAGTCAAGACAATGGGGTTTTAAAAGGCGCGTGTTTGCCACTGACAGTTTCACCAGAACCACTTCCGAGGAGACACTGGAACCTTATTCAGTTCAAGGCACCTTTGGTTTTCACTGTGCCTCTCATGAGCTTCTCAGAGGCTGATCACTTCACTGGCCCTGGAAGGTGTGCACTCAGGGCTGTTTGACTCTTCCTGCTCCCTCCTAGGTGATTAAATCCACAGTGCCACACACCCCTCCAGGTCCAGCAGAACAGTCACCCTGGAAATGCACAGATTTCCTTAGCATGGAAATATCCACTCTTTCCTACGTGCGCTAGTGTTCCATTGCTCACTAAGAAATCATCACAAATTTAGCCACTTAAAAAAACACACATTCATCATTTCACCATCAAGAGTGGCCGTGGCTTAGCTGGTCCTGTGCTCAGGCTCTCACACGCTGTAATAAAGAGGTCAGCAATGGGGCTGCAGTCTTTTCTGGAGGTCGGGGTCCCCTTCCAAGCTCATGTGGCTGTTGGCAGAATTCAGTTCCTTGTGGTTGTAGGACTACAGTGCCTACTTTCTTGCTGTCAGTGGAGACCATGCTAAGTACCTACAGGCTCCCATAGTTCCCTGCCACCAGCTCACTGGCTATTCACTTCCTCAAAGCCAGCAGAGAGGGTCCAGTCCTCTTTGAAGGAATTTCACCTGATTTACTCAGGCCCACTCAGGAAAATCACCCTTGATTAATTCAACATCAAGCTGATTAGAAACCTGGATTCCATCTGCAGAATCCCTTCACCTTTAGCAAATAATGTAACCCAATCATGGGACTGACATCTCACAGGAGCAGGGCTGGGCATCTTCTGTGGTCCAGGTAGGTGACCATCACACCTGCTTTTACAAAGAGCTCAAAGCATCTCTTATTATTTAGAGAACAGCAAGGGTAACCGAGGATTATGAGGCCTGTTTTGTCTGGGAGCAAAACATTATCTGTCTCTTGGTTTGCTCTTCTTTCCCCCAAGATCCCTGCTTTCTGTAGAAAATCAGTGCAAATCCCACATCCAGAAAGTACTACCTGTGTAGCTACCTACCCCAATCTTCTTAGGAATCTTCCAGAACCATCCAGAGGGGTGTGGGGGTAGGGTAGGCAGAATATTGAGGACATGCTTGGTTGCAGGGGTGGTAGGGAGTCAGCAACAGGCAGTTACAGCTTTGCCACCAAAGAAATAGCTGTCAGGATCAGAGAGTGTATCCCGTCCTCTGTGTGGCAGAGAGCAGTCTACGGCTCCACCAAGATCCTATTCAAGAAACCTCTGAGTAGCTGCCGTGCATTTGGAGCCTGCAGTTCTGGCTGAGGGGAGTCATCTCCCAGTAACCCATGCTTGCATTTACTGAGAAGCATGAGGCCACTTTTAATATATTTTTAATATTCTGGTTATCATGCAAAGACTCATCGATGAGGAAGTTTAAGCAGTGTGCAAACAAGGCAGCCTGCTGAGTGGTGTTGAGATACCTGGCACACCATGTCAACACGATGAGCCTCACGTTGTGTTTCTGATTATATTTAATAATACAAAATTAGCCTTTCTTAATGTAACATATTGCGCCTCAATGCCATTTGTTTGAGATAAAAACATCCCTTCCTACTTTTCAGATGTATTAAAAGGACTCACGTGGTGACTAAAATTTCTAGGCATTTTCATGCATTTGCAAAACAGTAGGAAAACAGAGCAATTCTGTGAAACCAGGCAGAGAGAAGGGATGCAGAAATGGGCTTCATTACCCAAAGTCAAGGCAGATCAGTCCAGACACTTGAGGTTGGGGTGCTTAGCATTTACTTGTGGTGGGAGCACCGAGGCCACTCTATCCTGAGGGTACAGTCCCCTTTTCTTCTTCCTTCACCCCAAGCTCAGTGATAAAGCCAGGAAAGGGTCCCCAGGCTGCAGAGCCCCACTTCATGCACTCCAGCCCACTGAGAAGCCCAGCGGGGAGCACTTAGGCAGGATCTGCTGGTAGGGGCTCCTGGAAGGACTCCAGCAATCTACCTCACATCGAGGGAGGAGAGTTGCGCCTCCAGACTGAACACACAGTAGGTTTAGTTCTCACTCCACTGTCTTGCAGGGCATTCTGATACTAGATTTTTCCATCTCCCCTTTCTGTTCTGATATGGCTTGACTGTGTCCCCACCCAAATCTCATCCTGAATTGCAATAATCCCCACGCGTCATGGGAGGGACCCAGTGGGAGGTAACTGAATCATGGGGGCCTGTGTTTCCCATGCTGTTCTCGTGATAGTGAATAAGTCTCATGAGATCTGATAGTTTTATAAATGGGAGTTCCCCTGCACATACTGTCTTGCCTGCTGCCACGTAAGACGTGTCTTTCTTTCTGCCACAATGGTGAGGCCTCCCCAGCCATGTGAAACTGCGACTCCATTAAACCTCTTTTTCTTTATAAATTACTCAGTCTTGGGATTATTAGCAACGTGAGAACAGACTAATATATATCCCAAATAACTGTGAGTTCAAACATAAAATTTGCTTTCTGCTTCTGTTAAGTTAGCAAAGATCACAGGATGGAGTAGCATTTGAGTTTGAGAAGGAGGAGGAGACCCCACTTCCTGTATTTTCCTTTTTTTTTTTTTTTTTTTTTTTTGAGACAGAGTCTCGCTCTGTCCACCAGGCTGGAGTGCGGTGGCTGGATCTCAGCTCACTGCAAGCTCCGCCTCCCGAGTTCACGCCGTTCTCCTGCCTCAGCCTCCCGAGTAGCTGGGTCTACAGGCGCCCGCCACCTCGCCTGGCTAACTTTTTTTTGTATTTTCAGTAGAGACGGGGTTTCAATGTGGTCTCGATCTCCTGACCTTGTGATCCGCCCGCCTTGGCCTCCCAAAGTGCTGGGATTACAGGCGTGAGCCACCGCGCCCGGCCCTGTATTTTCCATTTTATGCTTTCTTAGGCTCAACACATTCTCAAGAAACTTTTATTAAGCAAACACCCAAGATTATGAAGACCTTTATTGACCCCCTAGTTATGCAGGACAGGACACAACAGAGGGCCCCAAGCCTACAGTCCCTACACATTCAGGCCCTTATGATGCTACGGTCCCTGGCAATCCACAGGTCTAAATAGGCATTGCAGAGCAAGCCGCTCACCGCTGTGGGGTCCCGCAGAACCTGGGGCTCAGCTGAGCTCTGATCTGAAGCTGCGAAGACAAGAAGGACTCAAAGCCACTCCCCAGTGAAAAAGGCTGATGGTAGCCAAGGAGGAAGGTGAAAGGTATTTTCATGGATGGACAAGAGGAGGAAATTTTGGCTTCACAGTTTAATATGAGGGAAAGGACTGGAATATTTTCCAAATGATGATACCTGGGAATATATCTTCAAGGGGTAATTCAACAAAAGCAAAACTGTTCTTCTAGAGAGAGAAGCTAAAGCTATTTTTAGACATGCTTTAGAAAATTGACATATTGACTGACGAATACAATGCAGCTGATAAAAGTAAATATTGCAATCAATGAAACACCACCCACAAGAAAAACAACAATACTTTGAAATATGAAAATAAACAGGAATTTCTACTTTCACATATTAGTATATATTAATATGCATGTCATATGCAGGAAACCATGTGACTCCAGAAATTCCAGATGACCACAGCTAGACAAATAACTTAGACTAAAAATATAAGCCCTGAAAACATTTCAAAAAATAATGGAGCCTGGGCATGGTGGCTCATACCTTTAATCTCAACACTTTGGAAGGCTGAAGCCAGGGGATTGCTTAAGCACAGTTTAAGACCAGTCTGAGTAACAAAGCAAAACCCTGTTTCTACAAAGAAAATTCTTTTTAAAAATAAAATAATGGAGTTATTTCAAATGTACACAGGAGGAATAGATTAATCAATGCATGACATAAATAATTGTAAACTATTTTTCAAAAAAGTTAGATCTTTATGGTATGTCTTACAACAAATAAACTCCAGATGGAATAAAGAAGAAAACGAAAAATAGCATTATATAATAAAAGGGATAAGGCCAGGCTTGGTGGCTCACACCAGTAATCCCAGCACTTTGGGAGGACGGGGCGTGTGGATCACCTGAGGTCAGGGTTTCAAGACTAGCCTGGTCAACATAGTGAAACCCCGTCTCTACAAAAAAATACAAAAAAAAAAAAAAAAAAAAAAAAAAAGCTGGGCGTGGTGGCAGGCAGCTGTAATCCCAGTTAGTCAGGAGGCTGAGGTAGGAAAATTGCTAGAGCCCTGGGGGCAGAGGTTGCAGTGAGCTGAGATCACACCATGGCACTCCAGCCTGGGCAACAGAGCAAGACTCTGTTTCAAAAAAAAAAAAAATTAAGCCAAGCGTGGTGGCGGGCACCTGTAATCCCAGCTACTTGGGAGGCTGAGGCAGGACAATCGTTTGAACGTGGGAGGCAGAAGCTGCAGTGAGCAGAGATCGTGTCACTGCACTCCAGCCTGGGTGACAGAGTGAGACTCTGTCTCAATAAATAAATAAATAAATGGGATAAATATACATGATTTTTTTAAAAAAAGATATATACATTTTGAGTGAGGCCTTTCCAAGCACAAGGCCTAAATAAGAAAACAGAAGAAATGACTAGAGATTTCTCTGGACAAAGATGAAAACACTGCTAAACGAAGAAATACCTAATTAAAAATTAAAATGAAAGCAAATTGAGAAACAATGTTTGCTAAATGTGTGAGTAGCCTATGGTTATTACCCTGGACAGAAGAAAAGACTCAACAAATCAATAAGGAAAAGATAAATCCCTACGTGGAAAATGGGCCAGTATTGTGGCAAAGACATTTCACAAAAGAGAAACAGGAATGGTGGATAGAGGAGTGTGCGTTCACCCGGGACCGCAGGTCTCACCGTGGTGTTCCCGTGGCGTCCTCCCTGTCAGTATCCTAGGAGAGGTTTGTTTGCCTGTTCTGTTCTGCCTTGCTCTTTAGTGGCCATAGCACTGTTCTCAAGAACCTGGTGGAAGGAAGGAGAAATTCTCCTACATTGCTGGGTGAAAACGTAAATTGGTAAAAGCATTTTTTTTTCTTTTTTGAGACGGAGTCTCCCTCTGTCACCCAGGTTGGAGTGCAGTGGCGCTCTCAAGGCTCAATGCAAGCTCCGCCCCCCCGGGTTCACACCATTCTCCTGCCTCAGCCTCCCATGTAGCTGGGACTACAGGCACCCACCACCATGCCTGGCTAAATTTTTTGTGTTTTTAGTAGAGACCGGGTTTCACCGTGTTAGCCAGGATGGTCTCGATCTCCTGACCTCGTGATCCGCCCGCCTCGGCCTCCCTGAGTGCTGGGATTACAGGCGTCAGCCACCGTTGGCAATGCATACACAATTTATTTAAAACATGCATAGTCTTTGAACCTAGAATTTCATTTCTAGAAATATTTCTGAGGGAAACTAGGACAAGTACAAAAAGCCCTGAGTTCATCAAGTTCAACAGAGTATCATTTACAATATCAGAAACTCGGAAACATGCTACATTTGGGTCCACTAGGGTCTACCAGGTGCCTGAGCTTCCAAAGAGTGAGCAGAGTAACACCTGCCTTTTAGAAACGCTGTGAAGAGTCCATACCAGGAAATAGGTGCAGAGCATGGCACACAGCCAGCCTGTATCATATTATTATTCTCATTGTTGTTGTTTAGCCATAACATGAAATACCAAGTGCCATTAAGAAAAATGTTGGAGAAATTTGTGTATTCACCTGGGGAAATTTGAGATACAGTAAATGCGGAGAAAGTAAGCTACAAAACCACAATGACAGGGAATTTCTATTTTTGAAAAGAAAAAAATATATATATATGAATATGCATCATAAGCATTCTGAAAAGAAATATGCAAAATGTTAATAGTACCTATCTATGGGTTCTGGGAATATGCAGTAATTCTTTATTCATAATTCTCTGTGTATTCTTATTTATCTACAATGATTGTAGATTTCTAGGGTAATAAAACACATGAAATATATTTTAACTCTGAAGACAATGTAGAGACAAAGAAAATATTTACGATGCAGTCTGGGGTGGAGAGATAGACATGTGGCCCCCAGGTCAGGAGCCATCCCTCCCCACCGGTCACACGCAGGCACGAACGCCACGGAGGCCAACGGTTCTCAGCTCCAGCCTGGCCTTCTAGGAACCTCTGGAGGCGTGCTTGTCAAAGGAGGAGAAGTGATCACACTTGATGCAACAGCCTGGTTAGTTTGATGTATCACTTTTCGATACTTGGACATGCAGCATGTGGGTGCCTTTATATGCTCTTGCTCTGGGCGCCGCAATGTCATGAGGATATCAGAATTTTCTTGTGGTTGATGATGTTTTAATTTTCTTTACTATTGTTATAAATGGTCTTTTTATTAAAAAATTAGAAATTAGGTCATAAAATGACCAAAGTGACAGGTTTCCTTTGGGGCCAGGGCATGGCAATCTGCGGCGGCCCCTTCCCCAACCCACATCCCCGTCAGCTCATGCCTGGGCCCCCAGACTCGCCACATCGCCAGGCACCCTGACCTGCATCAGTCTCAGGCCTCAGGCCTCGGGCCTCTGTGGGCCCCGCTCCTGCACAGGCTCTCCTGGGCCCAGAGGCCCTGGCCCCTGCCATCCCGAGTGTTCCTGCAGCCAGCATCATCGAGGCCTGCATTCCACTTCCTCTCAAGGGTCTGGGGGCTTTTCCAGAAACACCCCCCCCGATGCCCTGGGCAGATGCTGGAACTCTCTGTTGACAGATTGGCCCATGACTCCAAAGCGTCTGCCTGGCTGCCTTGTGGTGAGGTGAATCCCCTTCCCCCTGAGGGGACAGGACGGGGCTTCCAGTTCATTCGTGGTCTCCCTCGAGGCCAGTCCCTCTCTCTCTCCATCTCCTGTGTGTCTGTGTCTGTCTGTATGTACATATGTGTATATATATCTGTGTATGCGTGTGTCTATATGACTGTGTGTGTATATGTGTCTGTGTGTGCATATGTGTGTTACTGTGCCTGTGTGTGTGTGTGTGCATTGGTGTGAGTGTATGTGTGTCTGTTTCTGGGGGCATTTTGTGCGTCTGTGTGTTTATGAGTGCCTGTGTGTGGATGTGTGTCTGTGTGCATGTCTATGTGTGTCTATATGTGTCTGTGTGTCTGTGTGTACCTGTGCATGTATGTGTCTGGGTATATGTGTGTGTGTATTTGTGTGAATGTGTGTGTATGTGTGTCTGTGTTGTGTCTATGTGTGTGTTTGTGTGTCTGTGAGCAACTATATCTGAGTGTGTTGGTATGTGTTTGTGTCTATCTGTATTGTGTCTATGTGTGTCTCTCTGTGTGTCTGTGTCTGTGTATATGGGTATGTGTATGTCTGTATATCTGTTTGTGTGTGTGTATGTGCGTGTCTATGTATGTCTGTGTCTATGTGTGTGTGTCTCTGTCTGTTTCTGCATTGTGTCTGTGTGTGTTGGTGTCTGTGGATATATGTGGATGTATATCCGTGTGTATCTGTGTTGTGTCTATGTATGTGTCTGGGTTTGTATGTGTCTTTGTGTATGTCTGTGTGTGTTTGTGTCTATGTGTGTGCCTCTGTGTGTGTGTCTGTGTGTCTGTGTTGTGTCTATGTGTGTGTGTCTGTATCTATGTGTGTGTGTCTGTGTGTCTGTGTTGTATCTATGTGTGTGTGTTTGTGTCTATATGTGTGTCTCTGTGTGTGTGTCTGTGTATCTGTCTGTGTTGTGTCTGTGTGTGTGTTTCTGAGTGCATTTGTGTCTAGGTGTATGTGTGTGTGTGTGTGTGTCTCTGTGTCTGTGTCTGTATGTGTCTGTGTTGTGTCTACGTGTGTGTGTCTGTATCTATGTGTGTATCTGTGTTGTGTCTACGTGCATGTGTGTGTCTATATGTGTGTCTTTGTGGGTGTGTCTGTGTATCTGTCTGTGTTGTGTCCGTGTGTGTGTGTGTTGTGTCTGTGTGTGTGTGTGTCTATATGTGTGTCTCTGTGTGTGTGTCTGTGTATCTGTCTGTGTTGTGTCTGTGTGTGTGTTTCTGAGTGCATTTGTGTCTAGGTGTATGTGTGTGTCTGTGTGTGTGTCTGTGTCTGTGTCTGTATGTGTGTGTTGTGTCTACGTGTGTGTGTATCTATGTGTGTATCTGTGTTGTGTCTATGTGCATGTGTGTGTCTATATGTGTGTCTTTGTGGGTGTGTCTGTGTATCTGTCTGTGTTGTGTCC
Source organism: Rhinopithecus roxellana (assembly GCF_007565055.1). Lineage (NCBI taxonomy): Eukaryota > Metazoa > Chordata > Mammalia > Primates > Cercopithecidae > Rhinopithecus > Rhinopithecus roxellana. The sequence continues at coordinate 49,039,949 of NC_044559.1, forward strand.
GTGTGTGTGTTTCTGAGTGCATTTGTGTCCAGGTGTGTCTATGTGTGTGTGTGTGTGTCTGTGTAAGTGTGCATGTATAGAAGGAAAGGAGATGCCCTCACAGGTTGGAATGGTGCATCTACCTGGCTTTTGAGGGCTGAGAGGACTGTACCCTAAGGGAGGGTGACTGTGACGGACGTGGACCCTAGTGACTCTGGCTGTTGAAGCGAGCACACTGGCTCTGAAAACTGCCTGCACGGCCTGGCAGTGACACCGCACTGTGTAGACTCAGAGACCTGAAAGGCCCAGGTAGCACCCAGTGACTTGGACCAGCAAGCACAGGGCATAAAGTAGTAGATTTTGGATAAATGCTTGACGGATGAAGTTTGCTCCTTGGGCTCATGACCAAAGGAGCCAGCTGAATTTGCACACGCTGCAAGAGCTGACCTGCTGGTGTTCCACGTGCAGACACTGAAATTCCCCCCTCGGACGCAGCCACCTCTACTCAGGTTTTAACCAAGACAGAACTCAGGGATTCCTAAACTCAGGAAACATGATGGAAGTGTGGTGTATCCTTTCCCTCTAAGTGCGGTATTAGCAGTGTATCGTCATAGAAGTCGAGAGAAGCTTTGTGGTATCTGCAACAACTACATTATGACCAGGAAATGTCAGCAATTCTCACATTTCTTCTGAAAAGGTGAAGGTGGTTTCTTTGCCCACCACAGACTAGCTCAGGGATGTGTTAAAGAACGGCATATCACATGTTTCTTATATCATCTATACCAACTATTTGGTTATTTTCGTATATGACAACTGCATTTCAGTATTTGATTTCATTTCACAGATTAAAAAGATCCTTCTGGGAAGGGAATCCTAAAGCCACTCCAAATGCCAGGGGGTCTGTCCAGGGCAGAGATGCCAAGGGCCCCGCCAGGGGGTGCCATAAGCTTAACACCCCATCAGTCACTAACTTCAGGTTGCAAACTGGGCAAAATGAGCATTTTCTAAGGAAATCCATCCTTACTTCATACCTCCCAGCTTCCTCAATTTAAGTGGCAACTCCAACTTTGTTCCAGCACCCAGTGCCAGGAGCTCAGGATGAAAGAAGGCCATGGGATGGAGCCAACCACAACACAGCCTTTGAGCCAGGAGAAAGAATAGGACAAAGCTGGAAAATAAGCACAGAGCTTTGTTATTATGGTAACGTTGGCTGGTGTAAGAAAGCACAGGCTTTAAAATGCTCAGGGTCACACAGAAGCAAAGATCTGGGGCCTATTTGTTTGGGAGCCAGAGATTTGGGGAGAAACCACCAGGATCATAATTCTGGCTGGCACCGTGGGTAATGACCCAGAACTGGTTTGTTTTGACAGTTAAAACCCAAAGCAGACCACCGAGATGCTGCATGCAGTTAAAACTAAGCTGGGCCTCGTAGGCAGAGCCCAAAACCAAAGGCACCAGTCGCCTGAGATCTGTGCTCTCTTTCTCTCCCACCTGGGTAGAATTGAGTGTGGAGGTCACCCAGGAAGTAACCTGGATGATAAGTTAGGAAAAATTAGGCTGCTGGGCTGCTCATGAAGGCCAGAGCACATTTTGCTGGTAAACCTGCCAGATGCCCACCCATGCCAGAGCCCGTCCCAGGGGCCCCAGTATCTCCAGATTTAATTTTTCCAAGAGAAAATGCTTGCAGTTCTTCTTTCTCCACCTGAGATGGAGGCTGTGATACCGACATAAGCAGCCCGTTTCAGGATAAGTGTAATGCCTAGCTTGGCATTTTAAAGGTATACATGGATATTTCAATCAGTGAAAGAAAATCCACAGAAAAACAAACAGGATATGACCCTTTCTCAAATATCAAGCCCCAGCATAAATCCAGCCCGTCCTCCCCCAGGAACATTCCAAGTCCGGTATTAGCCCCTACGGCTGGAAAGAGTCCAAAGCTGAATTTGAAGGGAATTTTGGGAAACTCTTACAAAGTAATGAACACGTCTCGCATTCCTGGCTGTAACAGGGTAGCTTGTAGCAGAGCGATCCCACCACTGAGGACAACTATAAAAGCTAGGTAGAAAAACAAATCTGTTTGAAGACATTGGAGACCAGTCAAGACAGGCAGGACTCGAGGGTGCGAGATCCCAGAGGGAAGAGGAAGCGCTGAGATGAGTCCTCACTCACGGATGCTTTTTTCCCACTGGGGAATTTGCCAATTTACAGCACAGGGCACAGAGTTGACAGGAAAAATGGGAGAACCCAGAAAAGTCTCAATGGGCTGAGAAGACAAAAAGTAAAGTGTTGTACAGCCAGAAAATGAAGGACCAAGCTTCCAGTGTAAAGGGAACCCCTAGAGAAGGGAGCCTGATATTCTGCACCCAGTTCCCCCTGGGGCATTTGTTAATGCTGAGCTTCCCAGACACAGGGCAAGAGGAAGAGAAACCGAGAGGAAAGCAGCTGCTAAGAGGCTTAAAAGCTAAGCAGGGATTTTGGCAGGCTCCCCGCCCTGGGGACACAAAAATGGAAGTTCAGAGCCCACTGAGAAGGAGGGGCCCTGGTAAGTACTGCACGCTTTTAGCTGAGATTCCTGAAGGAACACAGCCCAGGAGCAAGGACAACCCAAAATAGGTCACCCCTTCCAAAGCCAGTTGGAAGCCTGGAGGGGCCAAGGACATCTTCCCGCACTCCATCCCCCTCAAGGAGAAAATAGTAACAGTATCCAGGGTCTTTACCATTGCATTTTTACATGCAAGTGTAGGCATTCAATTTTAAAATATCAAGCAAGACATGCAGTAGATATAAACTATCAAAAAATCAAGGGAAAAAATGATAATAGGAACAGGCTCACAGGTGATCCAGATGTCGGAGTAATCAGACATGAACTTTAAAATAACTCCAGTAAACATGTTTAAGAAGAGAGATGAAAAATAGAGAGCTGCACCACCAAAGTGGATTCCATAAGAAGGAATCAAAGTGGAAAATGTAAGACAGAATGTAAAGATTCAATCAACTGACTCAATTGAACATTAGAGAGAACAGAAAAGAGGATAAATGAACTGATAGATAGGTCAGTATGAAATCTCCAAAATGGGAACAGAGGAGAAAATTGGAAAACACTGTCAAAAGCATAAGAGGTATTTGGGATATGGAAAAAAAAGTCTAACATATGGTAAATGGGAAGATTAGGATAAAAGCATCATTTGAAGAAATGTCAGTTGAGAATTTTCTACTTCTGACAGAAGAATGTCAAGATGTTCTATGAACCCACAAGAAGGATAAATACAAAAACCACTTCATGTAAAAACTGCTGAAAATCAAAGACAGAAAAAAAAAATGTTAGAGGAAGATGGACAACTAGCTTCACAAAAGAAATGAAAAAAAGTCAAAAGACAGTAGAAAGAAATCTTCAAAATGCTGGAAGTAAATAATTGCTAAGTTAGGAATAAAATGCTCATTGAAATATCCTTTTGAAAATAACACATAAGGTTCAAAAAATTAGAATGTTCATTTCCAGTAGACTCACACCAAAAGAAACAGTAAAGTAAATTATTCAGGTACAAGACAAATGGTCCTAAGTGGAAGCATAGCAAGGTAGGAATAAACAAAGCACATCGGAAAGAAGAAATGTGGAGGCAAATCTGAAGGAATAATGATTGCTTAAAACAATAATAGTAATATGTGGAGAGTTTGAAGTATACATAGAATTAAAAGGCAAAACAACAATACTATCAAAGAGAAGAGGGGAATAAATGTAGTTAAATGTAGTTGCACCATTGGAGAAATGGAACAAGAACTAAACTGGGGTTGACTCTAAGAAGTCAAGAACGTACAAGTTTCCCACACTGAGATGGGCCCATAGAGGGTGAAAATTAAAGAATAAATAGTAATTAAATTGGCTGATGTCAGAAGAAGGAAAAATAGAAGAATGAATGAATACCAACAAATAAGAGGTCAAATAAAATCTCTTCATACCAAAGGTTACATTAAATGTAAATGGAATAAATAAGCTAATTAGAAGACTAATATTTTCTTCTAAATAAATTGTTAAAGCCTAACTATAGGCTGCTTACACATATGCTAGATGATGCTTGTTTCAATTACAAGAACAAAATTGAATTGTAAGTAAAACGATGAAAATAAGGGAAAGAGAGATCCTATGCAAACACCAGCCCAAAGAAGACTAATGAGCCTGTAATAATATAGACTTTAAGGCAAAATGCATTACTAGAAATACAGAGAGATCGTCCATGATGATAAAATGGACAGCTCAGCAGTAGCATAAAACAATCCTAAATTTGTTTCATCTAATAAAATGTCTTCAAAATATACACAACAAACCAGAAAGAAATAAAAGTAAAGCCATAGAAATCCACACATTAAATGGGGATGTTAACACACCTCTTTCAGTGGAAGGTAGGCAAAGCAGAAAAAACAAAATCAGTAGGTTTATAGAGGATTTGAAAGTCACAATGAACAGATCTGACTTATTTAACATATAGAACACTATACCCAACAATTGCTGGATATATATTCTTTGCAAGAGCACATAAAACATTTCATAAAGTAGGCTATAGTGATGGATTATAAAATAAGTCTCAACAAATTTCAGAGGACTGGAATCTTACATAATATAATCTATAACCAGAGTAGAATTGAGCTAGAAATCAATAACAGAAGGCTAATAAGAAATTATTTTCTAATTATTTGGAAATTAAGAAATGAAATTTTTAATAAAAGCATGGTAAAAAAGAAATTATAATGAAAATTAGAAAATATTTTGGGCTAAATAATAATATATATGATATATAATATAATATATACCAAAATTTGCAAATAAAGTAGTGCCTACACAGAAATGTGTAGCCTTACATGCATATGCTAGAAACACAAAACGTCTAAAAAACAATATATCCAAGTCAAAAGTATTTAAATGTTTTGATCTCAAAATCTCTTTGTAGTCTTAAAAGTTAGTAAAGATTCCAAAGAACCTTTGTTTATGTGGCTAATATCCATTTTTATTTACCATATTCTAAATTAAGCCTACGAAATTTTTAAATTTTTTATTATCTTAAAATAATAATAATAAATCCAGTACATCTTAACATAAATAATCTTATTTTAAGAAAAATGTATTCTAAAGCAGAATATTTAGTGCTTTGGCATTGGGTAGCATTGTCTTACATTTTTGAAAATTTCTAAAATATCTGGCTTAATGGAAGAGAGCTGAGTTCTCACATTTGCAGCTATATTCAATCTGCTGCAATATTTTATTTTGGTTGAAGTATGTAAAGAAAATCTAACTTCATAAAGGTATCTAGCTGGAAAAAGGAGAAGTATTTTGATGTCTTTGTCAGATAATTGTGTATGGTCTTCTTTGATACTGCACCAAAATTTGGCAGGTGTAGTTTCTAAAGACTAATTGCAATGTGAATCTGAATCCGTATAAATACAGTTTTTTTGCATGCTGTGACATTAAAACCTATTGGTCTGTTTTGCACATTAAATGGATAGTTCACCTATGCATCATTTTGTAACATAATGCAATGGTTATTTGGAAAATATTGGCTAAGCGAGTTATGCACATCTTGCAAATGTTTATATATGCCTTTATACAATTATTTTTAAATTATATTCATTAATGTTCATTAATATCTCTACCTATCTCGTCATAAAAGTCTTAAAGTACTGGGAAGCTGTTGAGTTAATAGTTGGAACAATCTTCCCAGTTTTCCTGGGACTATTATAACTTCAGCGCTGAAACTTCTGTGACTCAGAAAATCCCATGGTCTCAGGCAAACCAGCATGGTGGACTGATAGTTGGTAGATGCACATTTTCCATAATTTTTAATCTTGCTTAAATCCTTGGATTTTATCATTAGCAATAAAAGCTTTTGGTGGTTTTTCTTGAAAGACAGAATCATTTGATTCTTCTTTTGGAAAAATGTCTGTCAGATACCCAAGTTAGAGTAAGTATAACCTGTCTATTATTTGTGTTTCTTTCAATTAAAAATAGAAGTCCATGAAAAAAGTGGCAAGTTTACTTTGCATCTCAAACCACTACAAAACTGCTTTACTTTGAGGCAATCACTGGACTTCAGTGTGTAGCCAAAATGCTTTATGCATACTTCCCCTTGTACCATACAGAATATTAAAATTAATAACTATTGGCTGCTCATCAAATATATTTTTAACTGGAACTAGGATTTTGTTTGCAAGTAAGTGACATTAAATCATAAAATGACTCCCAGTATATTGTGGTTGTCACTATGCTAATTTAAGCTAGGGCACCAACAGTTTTACTTACCATTGTTTCTGCATCATCAGTGCAAATTAAAACACAATAGAAAGGGTAATAAATATTGTAATATTGTCTTAATGTTATTATACAAATGTTGCTGATCTCACAGAGCTCCTAAAAATAATGTCCTGAAGATCCCCAGAGTTCCCAGAAGACACTTTGGGAACTGGTGATCTAAGTACCCATATCACGAGCCTAAAAATGACAGGTAAAGTGAGCCCAAAGAAATGAAAAGTGTAAGATAAATTAACCATTCAATATATGGATTTAATAGCGTGTTATAAACAGCAGCAGAGAAAAAGAATAAAGGTAAGAGCAGAAACCAGTAAAATATAAAGCAAATATAGCAGAAAATAAACAAAAAACCTGAAGTTGGCTTTTTGAGAAGTCCAACAAAATATATAAACGGATATAGTGAGACTGGTGGAGAAAAAGAGAAACAATAACACCAACAGCAGAAATGAAAAAGGACCCGTCAATAGAGATATTCAGACATTAAAAAGATAAGTAATAACATGGGATTTTGAACAACTTTATGTCAATACATTTGGAGAATTTAGGTGGAATGGGCAAATTTATTGAAACATACCAAACAGACTGAAGAAGAAACAGGAAGTCCTAAAAGTTAAAAGTCTACTAAAGAAATTAAGGTGTGTTGTTCAAACACACCTTAAAGGGAAAAAAAAATCAATTTCCACATGGCTTCACTGGTGAATTGTTCTAAATGTTGAAGAAAGAATGACATGAATCTTACACACACCTTCTTAAGGCTAGCAGAAGAGAAACCATTCTTCCAATACATTTTTTGAAGCCAATATAATCTTGATATCAAAATCTGACAAGGACATTAATGAACAAGAAAAACTATAGGCTGATATCTCTAATTAACATAGATACAAATATCTCAAATAAAATATCAACAGACCAAATTCAGTGATAAAGAAAAGGTGGGTGTGTCACATCTCCACAGTGTTTATTTTAGGTTCAAGTTTGGTATAAATTTGAAAATTAGTCAGTATAATTGACCACATTGATAGTAGAAAGGAAAAACCCTGAAAGCATTGTAGCAGAAGTAGAAAATGACTTTAATAAAATTCAACATTCATTCATGATAAAAAATTTAGCAAATTAGCACTAAGAAGAACCTTTCTTAATTTGCCAGAGCACACACATACACACACATTCAATATTTACTGATGAAATATTGAAACGTGCCCCCTGAAATTGGGAAAAAAGGCAAAAGCGTTTGCTATTATCACTATAGTCACAACACTGTACTAGACATGCTAAGTATTGTAATAAGACAAGAAAAATAAAGGTTTGAGTGTTAAAAGGGAAAAACTAAACCTTATTACTTTTAGATGACAGGATTATGTATATGGAAAATCTTACAGATAAATTATTAGGCTTAATAAGTAAATTTATTAAAGTATCTGGATTGAAGGTTAACGTACAAAAAAGAATCAAACAAGAGAAAATGCTTTTTTCACAGATATTAATTATAGTATAGCATGAAAAGTTATTTATCAAGGAATTAATCTCCTGAAAGATATACAGTCTCTGCACAGAAAACAGCAAAACATCACTGAGAGAAATGATAGGGGCCTGAAATGAGTGAAAGTCTATCCTGTGCACATTGATTAACCAACTCAATAGTGTAATTACGTCAGATCTCTAGAGCCTCAATAAAATCTGCCTTAGAATCCTAGGAGGATTTCTGTGTATGAAATTAACAAACTGGTCTTAAATTGATGTGAAAATGCAAATGGCCCTCTTGAAAATGAGATTTATTATACTTAAACAAGATAAGGAATTAATAACTAAAATTCATGATGCAAGGGTAAAGAATCCACAAACACAAACACATACAGTTATACGTGCAGTCGTGACAATGTTTTGGTGGAAGACAGATCACATATACAGGGGCAGTCCCATGTATTATAATGGAGCTGAAAAATTCCTATTATCTACTGACTTCCTGATGATCTTGATCCTTTGTAGGCCTCAGTTAATGTGTATGTTTTTGTCTTCATTTTTAACAAATTTTTTTTTTAATTCAGTAAAAAAACTGAAAATAGAAAAAGAGTCATAGAATAAGAATGGAAAGAAAGAAACTATTTTTGTCCAGCTGTACAATGTGTATTTTGAGGTAAGTTATTACAAGAGTCAAAAAGTTAAAAAAAATTAAGTTTGTAAAGTAAAACTAATTACAGTATGCTAGTTAATTATTTACTAATTCATTATTAAATAATAAACTTTTAATAAATTTAGTGTGGCCGGATTCATTGTTTCTGGAGCCCCCAGTTGTGTACAGTCCTGTCCTAGGCCTTCACATTCACTCACCACTCACTCACTGACTCGCCCGGAGCAAGTTCCAGTTCTGCAAGCTCCATTCATACAAGCATACCATTTTTTATCTTTCATTTTTATTTTTACCGCGTTTAGATGCACCAGTAATTAGCACTGTGTTACAGTTGCCTAGAGTATTCAGTACAGTATCATGCTGTATAGATTTGTAGCCTAGGAACAACAGGCTAAACCCATGGCCTAGGTGTGTAGTGGGCGGTACCATCTAGGTTTGTGCAAGCACACTCTATGACTTTCACATGGTAAAATCCCCTAAAGATGCATTTCTCAGAATGTATCCCCATCTTTAAGCAACACATGACTGTATGTATATATGTGTATGTGAGCATGTACATGTATACGCATGTGTGTATGACCTTTAAACTTAATACATCACCAAATGCCTCTGGTAGCCAGTGGGGTAATAATAGCCTTTTCATAAATGATGCTGTAGAGACTCGATATCCATGAGCAAAAAAATGAACCTGACACTTATCTCCCACCATACAGAAAACTCATTGCCAGATCATAGACCCAAATGTAAATGGCAAATCAATAATAGCTTTTAGAAGGTAATATGGGAGGATATCATTGTGACCTCAAGGTAGGCAAAAATTTCTTACATAGAAAACAAAAAGCATTAGTCATAAAGGAAAAGATGATTCATTGAACTTAATTCAATACAAAAATTTGTATTTAGTAAAAGATATCATGAAGAGAATAAAAGAAAGCACAGTGTGGGAGAAAATATTTTCCATACACGTACACAATAATTAACTCAGATCCTGGATATAAAGGGAACTCCTACACTTAAACAAGGAATAGACAACCCAGTTTTCTAAAAATAATCAAAAGTATAATGTATAAAAGGAAAATTGATAAATTTCGACTTCATCAAAATTAAAAACATTTATTCTGTGAAAAATCCTGGTAAGATGAAGAAAAAATAAGCTATAGTGGGAGAAAATATTTGCAAACTATACATCTGACCAATGAATATATAAAAACTCAACAGCAATAAAACCAACAATCCAACTGGGAAATGGGAAAAGGACATGACGAAACATTTCACCAAAGAAGCTATTCAGATGGCATATAAGCGTGAGAGCAAAATGTTTAATGTCATTTGTCATTAGGAAAATACAAATTAAAACCACAACAAGATATCCCTACACACCTACCAGAAGGACTGCAATCAAAATCAAATACAGGGACAGCCCCAAAAGCTGATGAAGATGCAAGGAAACTGTATTATGCATCCATCGCGGGTGGGAAGGTGAAATGATAATAGCTACTCCAAAAAACAGTTTAGCAGCTTCTTTATAATGAAACATGCAACTATCACATCACCTGAGAGTTGAAATCTTGACCATTATCCTAGAGGAATGAAAACATAGGTTCACAGGAAAACCTGTACATGAACGTTCATAGCTAAAAGCTGGAAACCACTCGGATGTTCTTCAACAGGGGAATGGCTAAGCCCACAGTGTACAACCACATCATGGAACACTACACAATAACGAAAGGAGCAAACTATTGATACCACACTTGGATGAAACTCGAAGGAACTGGGCTGAGTCAAAAAAGTCAATCCCAAAAGATTACACCCGGATGATTCCATGTATATAACATTTCAGAAATGACAACGCTATAGAAATGGAGTCATGGTTACCAGGGATTAGAAACAGGGTGAGAGGTGTGGCTACAAAAGGACAGCATGTGAGACTCTTGGGATGATGGAAATGCTTTGTGTCTTGGTTGTATTAAAATCAACATCCTGTTTGTGATATTGTACCTTAGTTTTGAAAGATACTGCCATTGTGGGAAACTGGGTTGAAGGTATACAGAATCTCTCCGAATTATTTCTTTCGATTATTTTGAATCTACAATTACAACATTTTAAAATTTAATTTAAAGATAACTGTGAACACCAATTTAAAAAAAACCCAAAAAACGAAAAAAGAGCTGATATTCACTTTATTAAATAGTTTAAACAAATGGATAATTAGCATATTAAATGTGTTCAACCTAATTAGTCATCAGAGAATTGTAACTTAAAACTAAAAACATACCACTACTTATTCACCAGAATGAAAGGGGAAAAAATGACAATTCCAAGTGCTGGCAAGATGTATAGTAACCAGAACTCATACCACTGCTGATGAGTGATGCAGCCACTTGGAAATCTACTTGACAGTGTCTGATAACAAAGAACGTTCATATAGTCTATGACCCAGCAATTTCACCTCCAGATATATACCCAATAGAAATGCATATTACTCACCAGGGGACATGCATAAGAATGCTCTTGGCAGTACTATTTGTAATAGCCGAGAGCTGGCTGAAAACCCCACAAATGTCCATCAACAGCAGGATATGTAAATGTGTTCTGATTCTCTCATGCAGTAGAATATTAGACAACAATGAAAAAGAATGGATTACTGCTACATAAAAATACGTGGATGAATCTTGCAGAAATCATATGGAAATAGAGAAGCCAGATGCCAAAGACAAAGGAGTAGAGAATGCATCATTTCATTTGCATAACGTTTTGCAACAGACACAACTTATCTGTAAGGATAGAAGTCAGAACAGTGGCTGCCTTTAGCAAGGTAGTGACTACAATGAGCATGAAGTAGGCTTCTGTTGGCTCAGCAAGGAGAAATGCAATGATATTAAATGTTGTTAGCACCAGAAAGGGTGAAGCTCTTGTTAAGGATATCAGAAAATCATCCCACCTATTCGGGGTTGAAGGAGAGAGGTGATGAAGCATATAGAAAGCAGAAGAAACTCATAATGAAAGATGCATCGTGTCATGGCTGTTGATAAAAACACAGAAACCTTAGTGATGGTCTCATCCTCATTAAAGTTTTGGAGGAAAACATGGTACTGCCTAAGGATCTGTGATTCTTTGGTCCCGAGAAGAGAAGGCCAGGGGTTCACGTAATAGTGTACGGGAAATGTAAGTGAGTACATTTATCAAAGACAATTACAACATATTATTAGCTCTACAGAAGGGAATAAGTGTCTTGGCAATAGGGTACTGCTAGGAGGTACGGCTTTTTGAGTCATTGTTAAAATATGACTTGTCTCTGGTTTAGGAAGGAAAACCCTCACTGGTATCTAAATTATAAAGAACATTGCTTTTCATGCTGCAAATAGAGAGTTCACAGAAAAATCAGGGCTCCACACAGAACACACTGCTCCACCTTCATGACAAGACACGCACTGGTTTAGGAGTGATTTATCTACCTCTCCCAGTATCTGTAGTTATTAGTATTCCTCTTTTACGTATAACTTAAGAGGGTGTGAAATTGAAAATTCTATGAGTTCACTTTTTTAAATGCCAATTAAAAAATACCACAAAAATTATTTTTCCAGCTTCTTACTGACTTGATCCTCCAAACCATCCTGCCTGGCTGGGGGCAATCTGAGTGTTCCATGAGTAAGAAAACAGGGTACAGGTAGAACCTTAGACCCATGGCTCACAATGGCTTGCACACATCCATCTATGAGTGCCCAGGCATCGCCAACAGCAGCCAAGGCAGGACGGGGCTGTGAGATTCCAGCAGAGTGGAACCATCCTTCCTGGCTCAGATTTGAGTTGGGGGAAATCCCAAGTTCTTTCTTTTTCCTTTTGGGTACAGAACCTTGTATGTTTCCCTGCTTTCCAAGTGGCCCTGATACTGTAGTGATATCTAAATGAAATCCATGCCTAAAATGATTAGCCTCTGAAGCCAGATTCCTCCTGCTCAAAGAGGCGGAGATAGAGACTGTGCTCTCCAATCACTGTTGCTCATTGCTATTTGCTGAACGTATAGGCAGCAAATATTCATTTCAGATGCGGCCAAAAAGGCTATTTATAGCTATGTTATTTTATCCATGAATAAAAGATTTTAGGAAAGGGAAAAATTTGATGAAACTTTGAAACGTCCTTACCCAAGGATCTCTAAAACCTGAAAACAATGAAGAAGCGAGTTTATTCACCAATGAGAGCACTCTGTTTGGGGAGTTTTTTCACCTATGAGAGGCCTCTTTTTGGGGAGTTTTTTCACCTATGAGATGACTGCCAGGGGTCTCAGGTAGGGAGTGGTCCCAGGGGAGACCCTGACTCCAATGCCATGAAGCTCAAGGACTCACGCGTCCTAAGGACTCTATGTCGTCATCAGATGGGGAGCGGCAGTGTGACTGGAGTGAGGGTGGGCAGGTGCCATCAGCATCCACGAGTCCGTACTTGAACTGCTTTTTGTTCTAAGGGGTTTATTTCACCCATAATAGACTGTGTTGACTTCAAAGCAGCCGCTTCACTTGTGGGGTGATAGGCCAGGAGAATAGAGCTCATTAACAATTGTCCTTTTCAAATGGAAATTGTCCTGCCTTTACGCAGGGTGACTGGAGAGCCCCTCATAGAATTAATGCTTTCTCTTTTCTCTCTGTGATTCTTTGGGTCCTTGTATGGTTCAGAATGGAGACGGGAAAAGGGAGAGAGAGAGAATTAAAGAAATATTCATAACACTTTTCTCCTAGCACAAGCTCAATGGGTCAAACAAGATACTCAGAGACTACGCAGTCTCAAAGAATTGAGTTCCCTCACCAATGCCCCCCAAATAATAATATAAGACAACCACATCTTTGCAGGTCAAGCATTTAACCATTTGCTGCAGGGTCCACACACACATACACACAGTAGGCTGAGTTGAGCAACAGCCACATCTTTTCATTGAGGAACCACCAGGTCTGAGCTACTCTATGGCCTCTTACACAATCACTTGGGAGACCATATGCTCCGCATGCTGGAAGCAGTGTTTAAAACCCAGGCCCAGCTACTCCAGAATTCCAGGGACTTTAAGGAAGGGGAGCTCCTGAGCGAGGGCAAGGCCAGGTGGTGTTCCTAGAGATGCAGTTTGATTTGATCAAGGACTAGGTCAAACAACAGCTCTAGGCATGGCCTTCAGGGGTTTGTCTCTCCAGCATGACCTTAACATGGGTGACCTTCCAGTCTCCTTGGGATCAGACAGCCTCTTGCTCCCACACCCTTTGTCCCCAGGGTCCCTGTCCCCACAGAGAAATCCCACTGGGAGTGGGGCTCCAGGCATCAGGACAGAGAAAGAAGGACATCCCACACTGCTGAAAGGAGCCATGGGGGAACGACGGCTCACCAGATGAGCATAATGGGGGCTGCAGAGAAATTTCAGGACAGGGAAACGACATTTAATGCCTGAAGGGAAAAACCTGTGGCAAAAGCTTTGGGATGTATTGCTGTAGTGGGAGACCTCGGTGGGGCTGACCCTTCAATACGGGATACGCGTTAATGGACCCAAAATATTGAAAGCAAATATTGACTCCAGCTCCTGAAAAGACTTTAATTATTTATTTTGAATAATTTGATACTCAAGTAAATTAATGCTAAAGCATTTCTCTGTTTGTGCCAAATCAGTGCTTCTCAGTGGGAACTCGGCCCATCTTTGCAGGCAAGCGCTCACTCTCAGTAGGCAGTCCATTTCTGCAGAGTGCCATTAAGTTAATTTCAAAAAGAACCAGTAAAGGTATATGGAGCAGGCAGTAATAGCATGGAAAATATCCAAAATTACTAGACCCAGCAACAGAACTTGGATGCCATTTTCATGCACTAATAATTTGTAGTCTACATATTGAAGGTAACTATAAACTGACTACTTTCCCTGCTAAAGCATTCGGGTAATTAAAAATACGCTGTTAGTTGTCTACCTTTCAACATGGGGGAACAAGATGCCTTTTTTCTCTTCCTTGGTAAATGCAGTTTGCAGACCGTTATCCAAAGCGATGCTGACGTCCTTTGTCATAGGGATTATTTCAGGGTCCTTGTTTCCCTTTAGGAGTATCGGGTAGGTTTACGCACCAGGCCAGAAAGCAGAACGGAGATGCTGTGGCGGAAGTTCTGGGAAATGGTTTCGTTTTAGACGTATTACTGTGTTAGGAATTTGTTAACGGGGGCAATTCTAGATGAACTACATAACATCTGACAATAACATCTGACAATAGGAGGGCCTCACCAAAATACATCATATGCTTTTGTTTAGAAGGGAAATTTAGAGAACATGGGCAGGAAAACACTGTCAAACAACATTTTTATCTTCTAAGACCAGGTAAAAAGAAGACAAAGTATTTGAAGTTTCTATGAACCTCCTCTGTGAGGGTACTTCTGGCTGCTTCATGGATTTCCAGCAGGAATTACTTCTTTTCACTTCTATTTCATCCCCAACAGCCACTGTTCAGGCTGTTTTTATAAGCTACCCATTTCTATAAATCCCTGTAGAAAAGAGATCAATTTAACCAAGGAAAGTTTTAAAAAAAAAAAAAAAAAGCAATCTTTTTACTATTCATGAAAGATATCAATATTATAGCAACCAGACTCGGCCACAGTCATTGTTCCTTTCCCATGCCTGGAGAAGGTGTAATTTCAACAGTACAAAGCCATTTAACTATTAATTGGGTCTAAGCTATAACTATGCAATTAGTCAAGTAATCACTCCAAAGGACAGCGACTTTGATCTTCAGAAGGAAGAGATGTGAAAATGACAAAGAAGCAAAGTTTCATTCTAGGCTTTCCATGTAATTTTTGGTTTACCTCAATTGGAAGTGTGGGTGAGTGCTTTAATTACGGAGACAATGCAAGGTGGCCCCAGGGAGGGCCGTGGCTTCCAGACCCACTTAGTGCTACCATCTGGGGTGGATCTGTTTAAGGCTCTCTCCAAAATTATCAGATGGATTTGGTAATTCTCTGGGTAATTTACCCAAAAGAATTAAATTGTCTCTTGAGGTTTCAACAGTCCCTGGAGAGGCTGTATCTTGGCATTTTAAAAGCAACTGCACAGGCCAGGCGCAGTGCCTCATGCCTGTAATCCTAGCACTTTGGGAGGCTGAGGCGGGCAGATCACAAGGTCAAGAGACCGAGACCATCCTGGCCAATACGGTGAAACACTGTCTCTACTAAAAATACAAGAATTAGCTGGGCCTGGTGGCGCATGCCTGTAATTCCAGCTACTCAGGAGGCTGAGACAGGAGAATCGCTTGAACCAGGGAGTCAGAGAACGCTCCACTGCACTCCAACCTGGTGACAGGGCGAGAGCAAGACTCTGTCTCACAAAATTAAATTAAATTAAATTAAAAAATAAAAAAATAGCAACAACACAGAGGCCTGAAAGCCAAAGAGTTGGAGACTCAAAGGCAGATTCCATACCCCTCTGCAGCTCCCAGAGCTAGATGGACTCAGTATCTTTCCATCTGACATCTCGGCTGGGACTGGCTTTTCTCTTAATCCCTTCCATGTCCTGTGGTCAGCTACAAAATACAGCAGACTCACACCATGTGATATTTTAGACCACAGTGGGGGTTGTTTCTGAGGCTCCTTCCAGAGTTTCTGCCTTCCCAACCTCCCCAGTGAATCAGGCTATGTATATCATATACATACAAGGTCTGCCTTCCTGACCTCCCCAGTGAATCAGGCTATGTATATCATATACATACAAGGTCTGCCTTCCTGACCTCCCCAGTGAATCAGGCTATGTATATCATATACATATAAGGTCTGCCTTCCTGATCTCCCCAGTGAATCAGGCTATGTATATCATATGTATGTATCAGTCAATAGTTGGGAATATGCCTGAACTGCCTTCCTCAGTTTCCCCTCCACAGCTCCCTGGGAAGCTGACATCACCACCGCTACTGTTTAGGCAAGGGAACATGAGGTGCCTTCCCCAAGATCACAAAGCTAGGTGGACTGAGAAGTAGGGTTCGAACACAGCTCAGATGCTGCACAAGACTCATACAGAGCCTGTCCAAACTTCACACCCTAAACAACACACAGGTGTGCTGGGCTGGGCTTGGGCCCTGTGCCCCATCTGCAGAGCTAGAGAAGTAAAAGAAGAAGTGGGAGGTGTTGGAAGCTGCGGACAGACTCCATGTCTCCCCTCCCCTTCCCTGCAGCAGACGTGGGTGGTCGCATCTACAACATGAGTTCAAAAGAATTGGAAGTCCTTTTGTCAAAATCTCTTCCTCACTCAAGGCCTGACACTGAGCAAGAAATTCCCACCTTTCAGTTTCCTCCTTTAGGCTAAGTTGCATGTCTGAAAAGCTCTGAGAAGCATTACATGGGAGGGGAGGCCCATTAACTCAGGATCCCCCATTAGCCCACATTTCCAAATTTGCACTCAGCAGGACCCTAAAGGAATGACATTCAGTACTGGAACATCTGGATCAGAGAAAAAGAAGGGAGGGAGAAGCCGAGAGTAGTCACGGTGAGAAATAGGGCAGAGGGAACTTTCCCCAGGAACTGGGAAGCCATTCATTGGCAGGTGCCAAGTGCCTAGACTGGATGAAGGAAAAAGATGAAAGACAGACAGAGAGAGAGAGAGAAGTGGACAAAGGAGAAGTGGGAAGCACCTCCAGCAGCTGATAAGACCAAGAGGGTCCATTCCCCAGCTTTGCCTAGGACGGACGCAGACAAGCCAAGACGATAGAAGTCACCCTGGTCCAGGACGCTTTACAAAGGCAGCCAGCATGGCAGAGTAGAAAGAGTGACTGAGAGCTTGCCAGCACCATCACCCCTGCCATGGAACATGGGACCACCATTAGAAATGAGACCTGGGTGCCTCTTAGGACAGGAGGGAAATGACTTGGATATGTCTCCTTCTCTCTCCTTAGTGCAAAAGATAGCACTACCACTGAACCAGGAAAGATACTGGAAAAGCCTTCGTAAAAACCCTGAGATGCCTGTCAGCCAATTCATAAAACCCCGAGTTGCCTGTCAGCCAAGAGTGACCTCCAGGACCACTGCATGGGAGACATTTTCTTAGGGCCTTGCAGGCAGCTACAATGCGAGGCGATTTACCTGATGTTGAGCTTTGGAGTGAGAAAGTGAACCCTCCAATTTCCCGGAAGTCTGTCTCACCAGATGCAGAGACTCAGCCTCTTCCAGGAAGCCTCAGGATTGGATCTGGGTCTGAGCGGCCAGCTTTCAGCAGGACTCATTCTGTGACTCCAGGTCAAACTTGCAAAATGTCTTCTGCAGATTAAGTACAGACCCCTGGATCAAACCCAAATGTGGAGGCAAGGAAATCCACTTGCAAATACAATGAGGGTCTTAGACAGGTTTCTCAGGTTTAGTGTGTGAACGGATGTCCTGGAAACTAAATCTGTGTTATACCCACTCCCATCAGTAAAACTCAAAACTGTGGGCCGTATAGGAGTTTGTAACTTCATCTTCTATAATCCATTTCACACAAATTGCACTCTGGCTTGCTTCGTGGGCTAAAATAATACAGTCACTTACAATAATTCACCCACAGAGTTAACATAGGCAAATGCTTTGGTCCCATAATATATGAAGTCAATGCTTGGTTTCTCTACGATTCAGGCACGTGAACACAAACACACACACATACACACACACACACACACACACACACACAAAGCAGTAAGAGTAGGTTTTCTTTTATCCAGTGCTTTTACTATATAGAGAAAAAGCAAGGGCTATATTTTATTTAATACAACATTTTCAAACATTTTGTCCTACTTTCTCACACAGCACCAAAAATATCCTACATGGTAGGAAAATAGAGTTAGTGTAAACAGAGGTAAAGTATAGCTTGCTGAAAATGTGCAGAATGGATTTTTGCTTGAAGGATGGAGAGATTCAGGATGGAGGCAGCAACTCCTCTCCCCCCCATAGGGATGCCCGGTAGGCAGTGGAGAAAATGTAGTAAGTACAACTAAAATTGGATTTAATCATTGCTACGAATAAAGGGCCAAGCTATATGGCAATTTACTGTGCTGTCGGCAAAATGAATTGCTTAAGGCACATTAGCAGTACATTAGATAACACACCCAGTAAGTAAATTATGATTAAAATAACCGTAAAGACTGTACATGCTCCACCACCATAACTCTTCAAAAATCTTTTAAAGATACCTCCCCCAGTGAATCTGTTTATCACCTCCTACAATTTTTATCAAATTCAATAAGCATATTTCTTACTCTATAAAATGTTTTTGATTGGTCTTTTTATTTTTTTTTCCAATTGGTAAATGAAAGAATGATGTCATATGACAGCATTAAATACTATTAAACAGACCATAACTAACATCAGTTGTATAAATTATACATAAGCTGACGTTTTTATGCACTGCGTGAAGAATTGCTTCATGGGTTGTACAATCTTTTCCAAAACAAGCTCCTCGGAATAACACGACTGCTTATGTTTCATGGCTACAAACGGGTAACTGAATTAGCATTCATTTATGAAGTTTTCACAGGGAACCCTTCTCATTCAAATACTTGTAGATTATAATTTATTTTTATCTGAGGCATAATTTTTCATGTGGCAGTTTTGCCAAAATCAATAGAACCAGAGCCAAGCCCTGTTCCCTATTCCCAACTTAGACCCTCCTCTTGGCTGCTGCCTCCACGTGTCTTCTCTAGCTGGGAAGGTAAACAAATGAGTCTGCCTCATAATCATTATCTCTGCCAAAGTGCTGAGCTGAATATTATTTTTTACCAGTTCAACCCACCGCACTTAGAACTCTATTCACACACGTTTTAAAACGGCTTTTTGCATTCTTACGCAAGGAGTGCAGAATCTTGTTATGTGGCGGGAAAACAGCATATTTCATTTCTGATTCACAAGGAAAGTCCACGCCAAAAGTGTCAATGACAACCCCAGGTTTCGAAATAGCCTAGATTAACACAGAGAATGTGCAGAGGCTTGGGAAACCCCCTTCTGAAGGAAGGGGTCGTATCAGGTCCCCTTTGTGCCTGCAGACAGTTGGACCCTGTCCCAAATCAGACCCAGCGTTTTCTTATAGACATGGGCAATGTGCGAAGACAGCAGGATCCAGCAGAAAAAACGCTGAGGTATTAATCAAATAAGAAAGTCTAAGGGCAACCAGTTTTCCACAGTGTATCAGCATAGTAAATGTATGAGGATGAATACCCTGTTTGCTGTGAGCTTAAGTGTGTCTGAAGAATCCTGGTGATGTTACAGGGACTTTTGATTTCAGTAATTTCTTTTATATGGTGAAAATTCTTTTATTCCTTTAATTTGCAAAGGTTTTCTTTCAACTTTCTGAAGTCCAGACAGTACCATGTACCCAAGCGAAAAATGCACCAGGAGATATGAATTGAGCTAACCCACATATAAAGTGCTGGGTGCCTAAGAGCTTGACAGATACGGGACTGCTAATGTCATTACTGGAATTTTCGTTGATACCTCTGTTATGGCTCATGCTCAAATGCTGGGTAATGTTGACTCTGGTTCTACATATTTGGGTGTATCTCTAGATTGGCGAGAATGCACTCCAACTATGCCTGTGCCATTTTTGTCCATTTCTCTATACATTTCATACTTAGCCATACTGCTCTAGCAAATTCTGACACCCACTAGGATTTTACTTTAGCTGAGATATTTTGCATTTGCTTATAATTGAAGAAAACCTTCTTTGCTCACCTAGGAGTTAGTGCAGCTTGTTAGCCCACCCCCAGCACAGGTCTCAAAACTTTGTGAATCCCAAATTATCACCCATTCCAGGTTTTGAGTCTAAAACAGCTTGGACAAAGGGGCACATTCCCTGGCTGTGGCTTATTGCGGGCACGCAACCGGGTACCTGGCAGATGCCCTGCAGAATACTAGAGATGGCTGACTTAGGGTCAATGAGACTTTCAAAATAGGACAGCCAATATGCAGAGACAGCTACTATGTCAGGGAAATTATGTGTGCACACGAATGCATATACACATATGTATGTATGCGGATTGTATGTGTGTGTATGTACATGTGTATATGTATTGCATGTGTGTGCACACACGCATATACATCAGATTCAAAGATGGCATTTTATTCCTACTGCAACTATTAAGGCTTTTTTTGTAGCTTGTGGACACAGCTCTTTTCACCCCGGCCTTCCCCTGTGAGGTGCAGCTGGATTGTGAGAGGCACCCTTAACTCCCCTACTGAAAGTGATCCAGAAACACCACAAAACCCCAGGGGGCTTCTCTGAGGCTTCTGAGTCAGGATGGAAAGAACAGAAGCTGGGGAATCGTGGTACATAAACTCAGAGCCCAAGTGCTGCCCGTGACGCTCCTCGATGAGTGCAGAAATTTGAAGCAAGTCCAGATTTAAAACCCTAGGGGAAGGATCGACAAGACAGAAATGATCGCGTTTAATTTTTATACTTGGGACTGTGAAGCAAACGACCTCTTTGATTATCTCAGCATTGCTGAGACATAAGAGGAAGGAGTTCTAAGAATGAGGACACTTTCACCCCATGACCCTATCTGTCCCGAAGACTTCACTTACTATCTTTTTGATGACTCACAAATCGACATTTTGGCCTGAAACTCTCTCTTGTGGTCCAGACGGGCATCTTACAACAGCTACCATGCTCCAGCACTGAGCAAGTGCCAGGCAGCTTCTAGATGCTTCCCTTGAGTAAGCCCGATGCTGGCAGGGGAAGCAGAGGCTCAGAATGGTTAAGTCCAGGCTCTGCAGCACTCGCTGCTATCAGCGTGATGGTCTCAGCACCTGCCACCTTCACCCCAGTGTCCCACAGGCACCTCCAACTCTGCATGTGCTACAGCTTAACTCTGCTTCCCACTCCAAATCTGATCGATGGCCTGTGATCCCTCCCTAGAAGAACGGGACCTCCCACCCTCAAGGGGAGAACATACGGGCCATGTGTGCCCACAGGTGGGAATCCTGGGGGCCACATTAGAACTGTGCTTGCCACAAGTCAAAATCTGAAAGCACAAAGCTTTGGCCAAGCTTTGAGTCCATGAAGACAATGGTCACCTTTGGCGAAAAGACACTTGGGGAGAAAGTCTGGGTTCCAGCCTCCCCAGGAACCCTAGCATGAGGAGGGCACTGGCTGTTACAGCCATAGTCACTACGATCTAGCAGTGTGTATTCACTGGCACCTGCTCCTTGCCAGGCACTGTGCCCTGTGTCTCTGATGGGCATCACAACAGTTTGTCACGCCACAGGAGAGCTTCAGCTATGAGGCAGAAGTCTGCAAAGAAGGGTTGGAGTGAACCACGTCTCCTCTTTGATACCTGCACTCAAATAGACAGGCTTTGATTTAATGGCCTGGAAATCAAGGGATGCACTAAAGGAGCTGCCCTCTGGCAATGGAGGGCAGGATACAGGCATCTTCTGTTGATGGCATAGTCATCCCTCCTGTTGGCCAGTCTGTGGGTAATTCTGGAGCAAGCTGCCCAGGAAGAAGGGACTTGACTGCCCTAGGCCCAGAGGAGGGCTAGCGTACAGAGATACCCCTGGTTGTTTCTAAGATTCTCCACCTGAGAGGCACAGGTCTGAAGAGGCCAACTCGTGGGCATGGGGTGGTTCATCTTCCATCTCCCCTGGGAGCAGCCCTGCTACCTCAAGGCAGGGATTTCTCAAGTCCAGGGGTCAGCAAACTTCTTCTGTAAAGGGCCAGGCAGTAAATATTTTAGGCTTTTCAGGTCTCTGATGCAACTACTCAACTCTGCGGTGGTAGCACAAAAGCCACCATAGATAATACATCTAACAAATGAATGTAACTCTGTTCCAAAAGAAGACTTCATTTACAAAAACAGGTGGTGGGCTGGATGTGGCCTTCAGACCACACTTTGCTAACCTGGCTGGAGTTGCCAGCCCTGAGTGAGCAGGGTGAGGCAGAGGCAGGAGTAGAGTTGACTCCTGGCTTTCTTGTCCTTGGGATTCTATTTCTCTGTAGGTTTTCACATCACACCATTCCAGGCCATCACTTAAGCCTGGCCACCATCACCTCCCATGGGATAGAGTGGAATGGAGAGTGTCCTCTCCAAATTCATGTCTACCTAGAGGCTCAGAATATCACCTTATTTGGAAACAGGATTACTGCAGGCATAATTAATTAAGGATCTCAAGGTGCAGTCATCCCAGATTTAGAGAAACCCCTAAATCCAATGAGTGGTGTGGGTATTTATCAGAAGAGCAGAGGATGCAGAGATACAGGGAGAAGGCCATGGTGACAAAGGCAGAGACTGGAGTGACACAGCCACAAGCCAAGGATCACCAGGAAGAGGCAAGGGAGGATCTTCCCCCAGAGTCCTTGGAAGAACCAGGATTCTGCCTACACTCTCAAACTTCTGGCCTCCAGACCTATGAGAGAATGAATCTCCAATGTCTTAAGTCACCCACATTGTGGTCATTTGTTATGGCAGCCACAGGATACTCATACAGTTGGGCTATCTTAATAGCCTCTGAACCAGAATTCCTCTCTCCAGCATACCACAGCATTCCCCAGCCTTCCTCCACATTGCAGCCAGAGAAACCTTCCTGAAATATACATCTAATTATCACATAGCCCAATGCTTAAACCCCTTCAATAGAAACCCCATTTCCTACACCATGACCAGGCTCCTAAACATGGTTCCCCGCACACCTACACTTTCACTTCGCTCCACGCACACCAAGCCTCAATCACACCAAGCTGCTTGGAATCTTCTGGTTGCAGTACCAAGCTCTTACCTCCCAGTGTTGGTATGCACAGCTCCTCCATCTGAACTGCCTGCTGGCTCCCTCATCCTGCCACTCTCTCTCCTGCAAGATCCCTCTTAGAGGCCATCTCCTCTGGACAGATATCTTTAGCCACCAGTGCATCATACCCTAAAACCTGACTCAACTCATTGATGTGTTTTCCAAACTTCTGACATCACCACCCTTCCCCAGGATTTTCCACATCTCTGCACAACTGCACTTTATTTTATTATTTTTTAAAAAATAAATTCATTCTTTTTTTAATCAAGTATATTTTGAAAATAAAAATCATTTGTACCATTATGATAAATGGGGAGGGGGGATCCAAACTGCTTTTTAGAATAAAACTGTAACTGCAGATGAAATGAAGCAATGTTATCGACATTAGAACTAGATGCTGGGGAGGCCTATTTTCACACTAGGAAAAGAGACTTGCAAGTGAGAGCCTTTCTCTCTGTCATTATCAGAAGGATTCAAAGAGAATCCACATGGACATATTATAGCTTCCTTCCTCTTTGATTCAATGCTCCTGTACCCCATGCTGTCCACCCCTGAAGTCTGCTCACCCGGGAGCCTCCCCGCCTCTCGGAAACGCTTGTGTTTTTTCACAGCTGTCTCCCCTCATAGCCTCTAATCTCATCTCCTGGGTTGCAGGACAATCCCCACCACCTTGTGCAATGCTGGTATTTTTGTAGATGACCAATTAATATTTGTGATCTAAATGAGTGAAAGAAAGACTGAGAAATACCCACAAAATCCTGTGGCTAATCAGACAATCAATGTGCCCTATTATCCCTGTTAGGCAGGGAGGGTCATTGGAGCCCTGAAAGCACATTGGGGTAGTTCACACCGTGTTCCGAGAGGACCTTGAGAACTCTTTGATGGGGCCCCCCAGCGAACTGTGGCCTGCTTGAATCTAGAACCAAATCGGTGCAGTAAAGGGCCCACTTCCTGGGCTTGTTCCTTTCCTCATTCCACTCCTGTCTGTAAGAACATGGGAAAGAGCAGACGAGAACCTCACTTCAGTATTTAACTACAAACCAGGTCTGAAATGAAATAGCTATCTGCTCAGACATACACATCAGTCTGCTTCTGATACCATAAGACCATTGTAGGGTCACCCAGGCAGAATGAGCTCAAACCTTCGCAAGGAAAACCAGGTCTGTGGCAGCTGTTGGCAGAATGCCAAGGCAGTGAGGGATTTGTGCTAAAACCCCTCTCCTCACCCACTTTAGCAGAGCACCGGAGCACTCAGCCCAAAGCCTGCCTTTCAGAAGTGTGTGTGTGTGCAACCACATGCACGTGTGCGTGCATGTGTGCATAGTGGGGAAGGGCGGGAGGTTCTGTGCATGGGAAATTCTTCTAATTGCACAATGTATTTCATGCGTCTTCCTCCTCCTACGTTAGGATGATGTCCACAGCCACTCAAAACCTGGGCCTGGCCACAGTGGCAGGTAGCATTTACCACTCACAAGGCATTTTGCCGGTTTCCCAGGTTGAGGATGCTACCTTTCTGTGCAGTGAGGGATGGCCTAGGCCTGGTCTTTCACAGGGGAATTAAGACATTTTGTTTGCATATTGAGCTTTTTGCAAGAAACAAGTCGACTTCAGGATAAGTTTCATTTTCTAGATGCTTTTGATTAAAAAAGAAAACAAAACTAACGAAAAAGAATATGGTGTGAGGCTCAGCATTGTGAAATGAGAATCAAGAGATGCGAGTTTGATTCTCAATTCTTCTGCTGCAAAGCTGGGAGATTCTGGCCCTCAGAGTTAGTATCTTGAATGTACCATTTCTTCACCTATACTTAAAAGGTGAAATAGTGAACTCAAAGGCTGTGCAAACTCCAAATTCTCATTTCAGGCTTTTTGGAAATTACAGGAAAGATGCGTGTGTGACGATGATGGCCCCCAGAGCTTAGGCTGGCGTGGAGACACAGGGGAATCACCCCAATGGAAAACAAGAGTCCACATGCCCTTGAGTTTATCCTTGCCCAGGAGTTCATTTTTCTGTCCCTCTCTGACCCAAGCTTCTCCCTTCAGCCTGCTGTCAGAAGTTGGGATGAGCTGGAAGGACCATGAGGAAGAGCAGTCCTTGAGCAAAGTGAACGTTTGGCCACTTTGAAACGATCTATTGAGCTCCCATTCTGTTTCACCACGATTCTAGGTGCTCATCCGTTAGGGAACAAAGACACTTCCTTCCGTGGAGAGACATAAAATTAACCAGAAATGTCACATCATACCTCACATAGCAAAGTAGCTGGTAACTGCTATGGGAAAATGTAGAAAAATAAATGGAGTAAGGCAAATTGGCATTCAGGGTGGCGGGGCAGGCTGCCCATCGACAGATCCTCAGGGTAGCCACCATGAGAATGGGACTTCCGGTCAAGGATTTGATGGGCACGTTGGCTGAGGCATGAGATTATCTGCAGGAAGTGTGTTCCAGCAGAGCTCATGGCCACTGACAAGGTCCTGAGGCCGAGCCTGCCTGGGCTGTTCAAGGAGCAGCAAGGAGGCCAGAATGCCTGAGTCAGGAGTGTGGGGACTTAGAAGCATAGAGGATGATTAACTGCATGTGGTGACTTGGCTGGGCCTCAGTGCCCTGATAGGTGACAAACATTATTCTGGATGTTTCTGTGTGGGTGCTATTGGCCGAGGTTTACATGGAAATGAGTGGATTTGAGTAAAGCAGTTACTCTATGATGTGAGTGACGTCAGCCAATCAGTGGAAGGCCTGAATACAACCAAAGACTGACCTCCCTAAGCAAGGGGGATTCTGCAAAAAACTGGAACTTGAACTTGCCCTCAGACCTGAATGGCAGCACCAGTTCCTTCCTGGGGTGCCAGCCTGCGCCAGCCCACCCTGCAGATTTGGGATTTCCTCCTCCATTACCACGTAAGTCAGTTGCTTAAAACAGATTTCTTTCTAAATATGTACCGTCCCATTGTGCTTCGGTGGAGAACCCTGACTCACCCAACACAGACACAGAACTGTGGGCATCTTGCAGGCTGTAGGAAGACCTTGCTCACTCCAAGGCAAAGCCCTGGCAGAGTCTCCATGGGGGCTGAGGGCGGACTGCTTTGAACACCTTCCTCCTTCACAGGACAGCCAGCTCCTCAACACAAGAAGCTCTGCAACTCCTTTGAGGATAGGGAGTGGGAAACAAAGGGTCACAAATTTTATGTTTGACGTAGCTGTAAAACTGCCTCCCCAATTTGTGAATAAGATGGAATAATCTTTTCACCAAAACAAAACAAAACAAAACAAACAGAAAAACCATGCTGTACACAAAGAGCATCCGATTATATCGAAGAACAGGAGGCAGGCAGCTCGTGATGTGTCACCACCACAGGCCCCTGCTCCTGGACGGCTCAGGGAAGCACACTGGTGAGGGCATCCCTCTGCCCAGTCCCACTGGCACCATCTGGGCCACAGCTAAATCCTCTATTTACCAAGTCCAGCTTAGGGCCTCTTCCATGAAACTGTGGGAACCTGCAGGAGGAATTTTCTCTTCCCTGCTCTGTTCTTCCACACCAACCTACGGACATCAGGGTGCGTCCCTCTGCCATTTGGGATCCTGCTTGCTAGGACTTTCAGGAACCCAGGAAATGTTGGCAGGAGGAAGGAGGAAAATAGCTGGTGGATTCTGATGGTGTTGGAGAGCAACAACATAACCACTCCTAGGCCCTGCTCAAGACAGCTCTGCCCCTGGTCCTTTCAGGTCATTCTGACTTCTGACGGCTAGCTAGAGGGAAGAGCTTGGTTGGGATCAGAGAGGGAATTTTCTGGAAGCCTCCTGACATCCATGTCCTCCAGGGCATAGACCTGGGCACCTTCTCTCATACTCCACAGGAGGCCCCTCCCCTGCAGGCACCTGGCCACCAGCCACTGTCAGCTTCCACTCCACATGCAGCATGCAAACTGACTCAAGTTTTTACATGACTCAAGTCCTAAGTTGCTGGTTCAGCATTGGCTTTGTATTTTTTTTTTTATTTTTTATTTTTTTGCATTTATTTCAGCTTCAAGGAATGAGTGTGTTGGAAATCCTATGCACTAAACTGTTTTTGGAAACAGATTCTATCACCAACTCCCTGTTGCATTCCCAAGTTCACCACAGAGTCTTGCATTCAATAAGCATCGACCCATTAAACACATTATAGAGTGCAAGAGAAGCACACAGTTATGAGAAATAAAAATAGGAAAATATGTTCTAATGATTAGAGGGAGTGTCAAGATGAAAACACTGTTCTTCTGTCAACATAAAATAAAACACCTTTGCATCACACAAGAAATCAGAGAAGAGGCCCGCTGCCATCTGTCGTTTTACCTTCCCAAGCCCAGCCAGAGCCACTTGGCTCCCCACATGCCAGGGGCTTCACAACATCAAAAATTATTTTCTTTTTTCTTTTACTTTCTTTTTTTTTTTTTTTTTTTTTGAGACGGATTCTTACTCTGTCACCCAGGCTGGAATGCAGTGGCACGATCTCAGCTCACTGCAACCTCTGCCTCCCGGGTTCAAGAGATTCTCCCGCCTCAGCCTCCCAAGTATTTTGGATTACAGGCACCCGCCACCATGCCCAGCTCATTTTTGTATTTTTAGTAGAGACGGGGTTACACCATGTTGGCCAGGCTGGTCTTGGACTCCTGACCTCAGGTGATCCACCTCAGCCTCCCAAAGTGTTGGGATTACAGGTGTGAGCCACGGCGCCAGGCCCAAAAATTCTTAATGTGGATCTTAAGTCGAGAAACAGGAAGAGGATCAGGAACAGTGAATGTTCATATCCAAGTTAGATGTTTGTTTTTCTTTTAACTTCTTAACTCTTGAAACATCTTATCAGTGAAACCACAGAGAGATGTTTCTCTCTCATTCGCATGAAATAACAGACCACAGCCCTCAAAATTAAAATAATGAAAACACCCAGTAACTCTTGATGTTGTTAAATACAAGATAAATATTTCAATCCTTCTTTTTTTGCCAACATTTTTTACATATTTGTGGAAACATCCAGGGAAAACTGTATTCCGTGAAGGAGAAAAATAAGATAGAGTCAGGGGAGTTTTAATTGAGAGTCTCTTACTAAATTGCTCCCTACGTGCAATCTTCCTCTTGGATAAGCTATGGCATTTTCAGGGGCAAGATGCTCCTGGAACTTGGCAGTACTCTTTGGCACTTCCTACAACTGCCCACAAATATAAGGAAGGGAAATTCCTTGGTTAAGATTTACCTCAATGCACATAAATTTCATCTCTGGTAAACAAGTAAACTTTTGTCCCTTGCATAGAAGGAATTCTTAGATTCCCTCGTGGCTTCATGTGGCAGCCAGCATCCCACCATAGAGGCCAAGCCATTCTCCCATTAGCTTCCTCTAAGGCCAGGGGCATCTGAACATGACTTGAGAAAGAGGACATCTCTGTTGCAATATCCCTAATTGACCTACACTCTCAGAGGAAAAACTCACTGGATCCAATGACAACCCTTAAAGGGGCAGAACCAATTTTAAAGTCTTTTCCCACAACAAATTTTAACCCCGGGCATATGGAATAATTCTTCTGAGAGAGATGCTCTTTCTGGCTTTTATACCTCTGTCATGGAAAATTCTGTAGCATACAAGGTTTTCAGAAGGCGTCACTCTCAGGCATCGGAAGAGATCTGTGGAAACTAATAAGCCAGCATAGAGCCTTACACTGCAGATGTTCAAAAAACACCAGCAGAATGATAGTGTCTGGTGAGATTCTCCTATGGAGATCCACAGCTTGGACAAACTGGAGTTGATAGTCAAACCATTTATGGATTTGTTTGTTCACCGTGTTTACGTATCTAGAAGTAAAGAAATTAAGCTGTTCTAAGATTAACAATTGATTCTTCCCCAAAACGTCTAAATTGGCTAATAATGATTAATTTATCAAAAAAAGGTCTACCCAGGCTATAATTAGGATTTGGAAAATGGCCAACTCCCTTATTAATGTTATCCTGGATGATGAACACACTGAATTCTGCTGGCTCAGCAGACTCTATATCGACCCAGTAATACATGAATGGGCCAGGCCTCTCAAAAGTTCAGTAATATTCTAATAACAAACAGCATTTGTACAGAAATATTAGCTTTTGGGGATCAATGAGGTAATACTTTCAGCCCATTGTTAGCATGATACCTGTAGGGGTGAATGTTCGTTCAGATGTATGTCTCGAAAATACTCTGGGGACTGTCAAGAAGTAATAAACCCACCCAAGTTCCAGGATTTGTTAGAACCAAGGAACGATGACGGTGAAGGAGTGAATAGAAACAGCTAAAGCCTGGCCCAGAGGGAATCACAGATGTACTGGAGTTCTTTGAAAACTCACATTTGCTTTCAGCCATTTAAACTTCCCCAGGACTGACCCTAGCATGAATCCAAACGGTCACGTGATGTGAGGGCGTTCAGTGAGTTGCGGTGACAAAATGAAAGCTGTCTTAATCTTGCAGACCTAGTCAAATTATGAGACAGGAAGCACCAGGTTCTCTCAGGGGCTAAACAAAAAAACTCGCGGACAAGACGTTGCAGCCTCAGTCATCCATCTGGCCATCAGCTTCACTAGGTGTGCACCATTGGATGCACCCACAGCAGTGGCTGCCTTTGCCAAGACAGGCAAGGATGTGAATGTGGATACAGAATGGCTGTGGCTGTGCACTTGATTGTAGGTGGATCGGGAAGTGAATGAAAATGTGGATGTTGCCGGGCGCGGTGGCTCACGCCTGTAATCCCAGGACTTTGGGAGGCCGAGGCGGACGGATCACCTGTGGTCGGGAGTTTGTGACCAGCCTGACCAACATGGAGAAACCCCATCTCTACTAAAAATACAAAAATTAGCCAGGCATGGTGGCGCATGCCTGTAATCCCAGCTACTCAGGAGGCTGAGGCAGGAGAATCGCTTGATCCTGGAGGCGGAGGTTGCGATGAGCCGAGGTCAAGCCACTGCACTCCAGCCTGAGCAACAAGAGTGAAACTCTGTCTCAACAAATAATAATAATAAAAAAGAAAAAAGAAAATGTGGATGTTGAGATGGAGGCAGACAGGCATAAGCCTGTGCACACAGACAGCGATGTGAATGGGAACGTAGATAGGAATATGGTGGGGGTTGGGGATATGGATGAATATGCAGGTGGGGAAGGGGTGGGGGATGGGGTGAGGATGAAAATGGATGTGGATACACTTAAAAATAGGAAGGTGGATGGGGTGTGTGGGGGGCTGGGAACGCACGTGCATGAGCATCTGTGTATGAATGTGGGGTGTGGAAGGGAACAGAATCATGCCATTAGCAGTTTGTGCCTCACCTCCAAAGGTGGCAGCTGCGAAATCTTATCCCCTCTCGAGATGGGAGTCAGCCTGACCAGTCCACCTTCTCTGCCTGATGTCAAGCAACTCCCATTTCTTGGGAGTGTTGATTTATAGTATAGATATCGAGTTTTATTTGGAAATTTTGTGAGTTGCGATAGTCCAGTGCCCTTTCTTCTGACCACCCAGATTGAGCTTCCCACCCCACGGGACTGATAGTCTATAGTCAGTAGACATTGACTAATAGTCACGGTCCCCTCACATCATCCTACACCTTCAGGAAACCTGTATCCTAAATGGGTGACAAAACAGACAGCTGTGCAGTTGAAAAGTGAGAAACACTATGTCTTTAGCTAGCTAGTATAAATATTTCCTGCAGTTGGGGCACACATTATGATAGAAACAAATCTTCAAAAAACTATCGCTTCCATTGTAATTTATATCATTTAAATGCCTGCTAGAGCTGGAATTGCTTTTTAGTACCCCAGGTTTACAGTTGACTTGTTTCCAACAATCTTCTGTATTGACTTCAGGAAAATACCCCTAACTAGTGAAGGTGCACCTGGCCAGTCGCCTCCTCTCCTGCTACTGGAATGAGTCAATAAGTCAATTACGTGTTCAGCAGACATTTCAATGCTGTGGGCCACAAGAACTTTACAGCCTCTGTGTTACACAAGCTACACACTCACTCACACTGTCACTCGCTGATTGCACTGTGCCTGGGAAATTATCCCAAGATTGCATAAGATTGATGGACAGATACCCCAGCCTCACTTTGCTGGAGTTGGAATGGCATTCTTCTGCAGTTCTCTGAGATGCTGTGTGCCTCCCTTGGGAGCCCCGGGGTAATTACACACCACAGTCACCATGTGCATCTCCACTGTGGGGTGGTTGGAATCAAATTCCTCCCCACGCCTGTCAGGGCAACGTGTTGAGAATCCCTCTGAAGATCTGAACTTAGCTGGTAAGCTCAAAGGTCTGAATTTCTTCCACATGAGCCTATGGGACTCTCTTCTTTTTGACTGAAAGGCCACATGACAGATTTGGCTAGGCAAGCGGGGGTCTTCAAAGAAATGTCTTTAGGTTTTGTCACTGTTCCAGCATCTATGTGAACGCTTCTTCTGGTAGAATTTCCCATTATTACTATCCTCGTGGAGACTAGTCAAGGGTCACCTGAGAGAGGTTGGCTTTCAAAGGAATTCCACAGTCCACAGGGATAATTGCATGTGTGGAGATGTCTGTCTTTTCTCGTGGGAGGCCCCACCTGTTGGAGGTCTGGCTGACAGCTCAGGAGGGGAATTGGGGTCTGTGGATGCGGGTGAAGCATCACTTCAGAGCGTAGCTGAGCCGGGGGAAGTTGAACTGAGGTCTCCTCTGCTGAGTCTGTGTAAGAGAAAACACCTCTGGAATAGATTCTGTGTTGAAAAAGTGGCAAGGCTACTCCAGCCTGGCAGGCTGTCAGCCAGTGAGTTAGGTCTGATGGGAGTGGTGACCACCTGGGTCTCTCTGCCATTCCCAATGGGTCAGTCAGGGCTCCCAGAGAATGAGGAGGCGATGTCTCATTTGGTATGGTGGCCTCATTTAAGTTGGAATGGGGGACGAAGCAGGGCCATGCCAAGTTTAAGAGGCTCTAGAAGGAGGGGGTAATAAATCATTGCCATGTGTTGGCAACCAAAGTTTAGCAGCAAAGTTTATGATAATGGTCAGAGCCACTGGGCAAGTCACACAGATTCACCCATTGATTTGCTCTTTATGAATCAGGTGGCCATTCAGGGAATTCATGAAAAGCCAATTAGAGGGGGACTTTTTCCAGGTCATCCTTGGGCACTGGAAAGGTCTTTAAGGTTATGGGATCCTGCAGCCCAAGGACTGAGATGCTGGGCTATGCCTTCTGGGAGGCACAGGGCCTGGGGGCAGGAGGAAGAGCTCTCCTCACCAGGGGGGCAAGGGCAGAGCCGAGCTGACCCTACCTCCTCTGTGTGTAGACAGAGACATATATAGTTCTCTCTCTCTCTCTCTCCATCTATCTCTGTATCTATATATCTATGTAGAGAGAGACGTTAAGAACTTAGCTCATTTAATTTTGGGAGCTGGCAAGTCTGATATCCACAGGGCAGGCCGGCTGTCTGGAATCCCAGGCAGGATATCTGCATGACAGTCTGGAGGCACAATTCCTTCTGCTCTGGGAAGCTGAGATTTTTGTCTTAAGGCTTTTGATGGATTGGATGAAACTCACCCACATTATCGAGTACAGTCTCCTTTACTCCAATCGACGGATTATCTACAAAACACTTTCCCAGTGACCCCTGTACCAGTGTTGACCAAATCAGCCAGGTGCCACAGCCTAGCCAGTTGACATGTAAATGCAAGCCTCATACCTGGCAAGGCCCAGGTTTCCAGACACCAGCACTGCTCTCTCTGTCAAGTCTCTCTTCCCACCCGGTGATCCCTCACCTGCCTGCCAATCACAGCCT
The DNA here is from genome assembly GCF_007565055.1 of Rhinopithecus roxellana. Lineage (NCBI taxonomy): Eukaryota > Metazoa > Chordata > Mammalia > Primates > Cercopithecidae > Rhinopithecus > Rhinopithecus roxellana. The sequence goes on from NC_044559.1 coordinate 49,072,876, forward strand.
GTCTGGAGAGCACTGTCTTCCCCTCTTTCCCATATGGCCCTGGTATTTCATCTCCTGCCCCTGCCCAGACCTCCAGGTCACCCCTTGGGGCCCTGCCCTGGGTGGGAGCAGGCCAGTGATGGAAGTCCACCACGCGGTCTCTGACCTCCCTGCCTCTGTGCCAGCTGCTATAGCTTCCACATATTGTCCCTCCCACAACCACTGCAGGTGCACCCCTCTTTGCGTCAGGCTGGGACAAGGTGCAGGTGTCCAGAAGGTTTCCCATTGGCAGGACAGACTCAGAAAGTAGCACAGTCTCTGCAGCTGGAGGCAAGGAGCAGGCAGAGGCTCTGGGAGTGGGGAGTGCCCAGGGCACAAAGCGGAGCAGGGTGGAGAAGGCGGAGGGGAGGGCACCAGGAGAGGAGGAAGGTTACTGGTGTCTCTGAGGGAGCCCCAAGGATGTGCAGCCACCAATCGAGGGGCTCAAGACCAGCCCCAGCCCATCCCACAGACCGGCCAGCATTTCTGTCGACTGCCTGTCCCCAGTACTTCCCTTAGCAGGGTAAGTGAAGATACATCTCAAACGTACCTAACACAATGAAGAAATGATATATGTGAAGAAATCCCAAACAGGCTTTCTCATCTGGAGGTAAAATGCTGACACGTCAGGTGAGGAGGCCACAGAGAAGCTGCGACCACACACTAGATGCTGCTGAGGCCAGGCAGAAAGCCTGGTCAGATCAGTTTGCCCGCCCAGGCTGGGACCCTGCCCTGCATCCTGAGGACACAGTCGGTGGTGATTTTCTAAGCCCAGACTGAAAGTTCAGGTCTCCTTTCGGCTCCTCCAGGTACCACCCCACTGTTAGGGAGGAGCTGTGTGCAATCTGAAGGCTTCAGAGGCTTATGGGAGTTTAGAGACCTTAGTGCCCACCATTCCATTTCAGAGACAGGGAAGCTGGGCCCACAGAGGACAGGCCCGGGCCCAGGGCACAGTGCTGGGACCGGGGCTCGAGACTCTTCCCATTATATTCTGAACCCTAAATCAAAGGGTACGCTGAACAGCAGATGTTCAATGTGCAAGAAGGTTTGCTGAGATTCTTAAATGTTTTTCATATACCTGAACTTCAAACAACTCTTTTTTATACAACTATGCCTATAAAACGGTGCCCATCGACCGGGGGCTGGGGGGTGGGATGGTGCTAACGCCTGTAATCCCAGCACTTTGGGAGGCTGAGGCAGGCATATCACCTGAGGTCAGCAGTTAATCAACCTGGTCAACATGGGGAAACCCCGTTTCTACTAAAAATACCAAAAAATAGCCAGGTGTGGTGGTGGGCCCTTGTAATCCCAACTACTCAGGAGTCTGAGGCAGGAGACTTGCCAGAACTTGGGAGGCAAAGGTTGCAGTGAGCCGAGATCGCACCTTTGCACTCCAGCCTGGGGGATAAGAGCAGAACTCCATCTCAAACAAACAAACAGACAAACAAACAAACAAAAAACGGTGCCTGCCCATCCTCATATATATTCAAAAGGGCATCAGGAGGAAGGCTCCTGCCATCAGCCACTGCACTGAGGAGAAGAGCAACCCCGCTATGCTATACCCACCTGGAGGAGCCGGGCTTCACGCCACCCATTGGGAACAAAGATTTCTCCCATCTAGTGGAGGAATTCTCATTCACCAAGGACTTCCTCTGGGGGACTGTGCTTGTGTTCTTCCAGGTTCCTTGTTACTTTGCAGGACGGTTTGAGATTTAATCTATTTGAATGATACAACAGTGGGTGGGGGGGGGGCTTCCCTTGCTCTCCATGTGGTGTGGTGGTCTAATTTAAATTGGAATGGGGAACAAAGCGGGGCCATGCCAAGTTTAAGAGGATCTAGAAGGAGGGGTGATAAATCAATACCATGTGTTGGCAGCCAACGTTTAGCAGCAAAGTTTATGATAATGATCAGAGCCACTGGGAAAGCCATACAGATTCACCCATTGGCTTGTGCTTTATGAATCAGGTGGCCATTCAAGGTAATCATGAAAAGCCAGTTAGAGAGAGATTTTTTCCAGATTATCCTTGGGCACTGGAAGGGTCTTTAGGGTTATGGTGACCGTGCAACCCCAGGGACTGAGATGCTGGGTTATGCCTTTTGGGAGGCCCAGGGTCCTGCGGCAAGAGGAAGAGCTCCCCTCACCAGCAGGGGCAAGTGCGGAGCTGAGCTGACCCCACCTCCCCAGAGCATTTTTGGAAACGAGCACCACGCCTGTGTTCTGCGCCAGGATATATTTTGGAGTGATGGTGGTTGGAACCATTCTGTAATGTTTTGGGAAGCAGATTTGGACTTGTCCTCCAATGTGGGAGCAATATTCATCTGTGAGAGGCTGGAAGGAAACCATGTAGAGAACGGAGGTGGGGAAGCTTCGAAGGCAAACAGGCAAGAGGCGTCTGTGCCCAGTGTCAAGAGAAGATGGGAAGAAAACAGGAGAGAAGGGCTGGCCTCGTTGACATCATCTCACAATATTAGAATTGAGAAACAGAAAATCCAAAATGCTGCATAATCCAAAATTCACTTTCAATTGGCTATGGAAGGCAACATGGAATTCCTGGAAGCAGGTCACCATCTTAATTCTATTTTTTGGTCCATATTGAAGGGAACATTTCTGGAGGAGATATCAATGCACAGCCCCGGTACAGCCCACGAGTGGAGTGTGCAGGTGGCAGGGTCCTCCCGGGAGTCAGGGCGTCCCCGGGGGTGGTGCACAAATGGAAAGTAAAGAGCCCCCAAGCAAGGAACAGGAACAGGCACAGGCCCACCAGACACCTTCCAGGTTGCACAGGCTCTGAGTCCCAGGCCCATTCAACTCATCCGTGCCCTCCTCCTCCCCAAGAGGGGCCCCGCCTCTGAAGGAGGCTCCCCTTCATGCTCCTGCAAGAGCTGAGACGGCAGAGTGACAAACTCGCTCGGGCTTCTGCACCCAAATCTAGGGCTGTCAGTCTCCACAGCCTGTGCCCACTCCTTCCTTCAGGCCCACGGTGGCTGGTAGTGCCAGTCCCCTAACAGGAGGCATTGTTTGGCACTGAAAGTAGGTGAAACTCCTGCTACAGGAATGGAGATGAAACTCACTCTTGGCTGTGAAAGATTTGCCCAGGACTCCGAGGCTTCTTCCCAGGTACCCAGGCCAACTCTGGCAGGCCGGAGTTCAGGGTCCCTTCCCACCTTTTGGCCAGGCTGCCCAGTTTCCCTGTACTCTAACTTGCTGTCCCAGCAGGAAGACAGCATACCCGTCCCTCACCTCGGAGCAGCTCTGTCCCTGCCTTGTCCTCTGCAGAAGGAGGGTAATGGTGATGCTGATCCTTGCTGATGGGTTATCTGAGCCTGGCCTGGCACCTGCTCAGGTCATCTTCGGAAGGACCATGAGGCAGGTCGTGCCTGATACAGGTGGGGTTCTCTGGAAGCTGACACTGACACAGACTGTGGGGCGCAGAATATTGATTAGGGATCAATACCTGGGAAAGAAGGGGAAGGATGGGACAGAGGGGATGAAACCTCCACCAACTTAGCAAGGAGTTCTGGGGCAAACGAGGCCTGTGAGAGTTGGTTCCACGTCAGGAGCAGAAGGCCAGACCTTCACACCCCACCTCACTCCATCACCTGCTGTGACCTGACTGGGAAGGGCAGAGTCTTGGCCCTGCAGCTCCTGATGGCTGGAGGCTGTGTGCTGACCACACCCTGCCCCCCATCACTGGGCAGTGGGGGTCTGAGAGGCACATACCTGTGCTACCAGGCTTGTGCTACCCTCACTCTGCAGGTGAGAGAACCGAGGCACCGAGACATTATCCACTGCTCCCAGGGTTCCATAGTGAGCCGGTGAAGGCTTCAGTGCCAGGTAGGCCAGCTCAAAGTTCAAATTCCAGCCCCTACATTACACCCCTGTCCCATGGGTGTAGCACAGTTTAAATGAGATAGAACCTGTAAAATGCTCAACCTTGCACCTCACCAATCTACTCAACCAGTGCTACCTGTAATATTACCAGAAATAATCATTTCTGCTCTGGGCCGGAATGTACAAGGGACATAAAAATGGTTTCATGAACCACATATCACAGTGACATTGCAAATAGCGCTGTCCCAGGCAAGGCGACAATTAGTAAGAATTTGAATCTCCTTCATTTACTTCTCTGTAAACAAGAAAGTTGGACTTGGTGCCCCAGGGCACTTCCAGCCCTGATGTCCAGGATGTGCTGGCCCTTGGCACTGCCCTAGAGAGCCAGCCTTGCTCTGACCTCAGGCCCAGGCCTGGCTGCAAGGTGAGCTGGAAGTATGATTCCTGAAAAGGAAGATATCCCCCAAGTGAGGGTTATGCAGCTGGGGACAAGGTCCCAAAGCCCAGCTATGCACTTGCGCTACTTGGATGCAGGATGAAAGGAGTATGTCGTGGAACAAAGCCAGAAGCTGGAGAAGCATGCTGAAACCCTTCAGAACTTCACAGCCATCTTAGCTATGTCTGGAAAGGTGTTACTTGCAACATCATGGCCACACCAGTGACTGTCAGCACTGCCCCAAGACAGACAAGGATGCGGAAGGCACACTCACTCCCTGTGTGACCTTGAGTAAGGCCTTAGCCTTGCTAAGTCTCTGCATTCAAAACTGTATCAAGACAAATAAGACAATACCTAACTGGAACCCAGGCCGCACACATCACATCATGGGCTCAGCAGACGTACCTCCTGTGCATCTCCATGCACACAGAAGAGGTGAAGAGGGGAGTGTGTCTTCTGTGTCCCTGTCTTCACCTCCTCTGCATCTCCTCACCTGCACTGAAACAGGCTGCGAGGGGTCTCACCACTACCCTTGGTGCCCTTTGAGAAACCATGGAGAACCAGAAATGTGCCTGAAAAAGGACAAAGTGATCACCTTTCCCAAAGAAGAAAGAACCAATCCTGAAAACTGCAGCCTGCTCAACTGGATGTGGACGCCAGATGGATCCCTGGAGGATTCTAGACACACAGGACAGAGGAGACAGTGACCCTCTGAGGCATCACAGCAGCAGCCGTAAGCAGGTTCACCCACAGCCCCACCCACCCACTTGCTGTCTTGCTTACTGTTCCGAAAGAGAAGGAACACTGTCATAAGGTTGAATCATCTTGGTTTGGAAAATGTATTCAGCTCTGGAGGGCAGTATGGGGGAGTTGTGACAGCAGAGCACCAGGGGACCTACAGTGGAGGGTTTGGGAGCTCCAGCTCTGCTGCTGCTCACCCAGCACCCCATTTGGGACTCCAGAGAGGCGGAAGAGAATTGTCACTTGCTGAGCCCATGATGTGATGTTTGCAGCCTGGGTTCCAGCTAGGTATTGTCTTCTCTGTCCTACAGATTTGAACGCAGAGACTTGCAAGGCTAAGGAAGGCCTTGCTCAAAGTCATACAGCCAAAGGTGGTGGAATTGACAGTACAGACAGGCCTCCACTTACAGTGGTTCAACGTATGATTTTTTGACTTTTTACATTCAGTAGAAATTGTACTTTGAGTGCCCACACAACCATTGTGCGTTTCACTTTCAACACAGTATTCAATCAATTACATGAGATCCTCAAGACTTTATTATAAAATAGACTTTGTGTTCAATAACTTTGCCCCACTGTAGGCTGATGTAAGTGTTCTGAGCATGTTTAAGGTAGGCGAGGCTAAACTATGATGCTCAACAGTTTGGCTGTATTAAATGCATTTTCAACTTAGGAGGTTTTCAGTTTACGATGGATTAATTGGGACGTGACTTCATTGTAAGTCTTGATGCATCTGTATAATGATAACCATAAACCAGAGATGAAGACTGAAAAAGTGCTGACAAACAAGAAGAGAAACAGAGACTCAAACAGCCCAGGAGATGAGACCAGGGCACCTGAAGCCAAGTGTGCAAGGAGGAGCGTGTTCTGGGAAAATCCTGAAGACAGGGGCTGTGTCTGCAAGTAGGCTTTGCTGTGTTCCTGCCAGTAAGCCAAGGGGGCCAGGGGAGGGCTGGCCTTGCTGAAGTGACCAAGGATAGAGAAAACATAAGGCGGTTAGTATCTCCATTTTACAGGTGAGGAAATAAGGGCAGAGAATCTATGCAGTTTACCCAAATTCAGAGAGATGAATTCTGAGTCCAAAACCAAGGCCTTTGGTCCTCTCACTAATAAAATTGGAATTACAGCACATGTTTCACTTAACTCACGGCAGTCTTTGGAGGATCCAGGTAAGACCTAGTTGTGATATATTTATGTGACTAAGACGAAGGAACACACGCCAGGGGCCAGGGCCCAGCCCAGGAAAGTGGATTCACTGCGGGCTGAGCAGTGCTGATCAATGAGTGAATGTCATCTAGGAGGCCACTGTGATGTGCTGCTGGCTGCAAGGCTTTGTCCTGACCTGACCTAGAGCCTCATTGCGCAGACACTGGAGATGGCAGGCGTGTAGGCCAAGCAGTGTAGGGAGGGAAGTTTTGCTCTCATGCTCGGTTATAGTGTGAGGCTCAAAAAGAGCAAGCCAGGTTGAATGACACGAAACCAAATACAATCCAAGAGGGAAGCATGGAAAGCTCTGTATTTGGGTTTTTAAAAAATCAATTATACAACCACAAGATGGGCGGGGTGTAGCTTTACAAGTGTTTGCACGAGAAATCACTCCCTGATTTTTCATGCAAACGTTTGTGACACAGTAGCAAAAAAGTGAATTGCTCTGGCTACGGTGGAGCTTCCAGATGGAGAGCGACATTGCAGCAGGGTGGTCCATTCTGGGCGGCGCATTTTCAGAGGAAAATTAACACCATAGACTGGATTCAGAGGTGCATAACTGAGGCAACGGAGAACCTAGAACTTATGTCTTATGAAGGGCAGATTGAAACAGCCATTAGTTCGTCATTCAAGTCAGGACTTGGGGAAGAGGGACATGAAAGTTGTCTTCATACAGAGAAGGTAGGAGCAGACATCAGAGCTCTCCAAAGACACCATGAGGGCAAGCAGCCTGAACTTTGAGAGGCCAGCAGTGTTTCAATATCAGGAGGACCTTTCTAACAAGGTACTATTCCTGAAGGCTGGGCAGCCTTGGATGCCGGGAACACGGAATGGAAGCAGGTAGTTCATCCGCCATAGACAGTGCCCTGTAGGTCCTTGCCCTAGGGAAGGGCTGTCCTGAACTGTAGTTTAAAATGAGGACCCTTTAAGTCTGTGGAGGGTAGACAAGTGGCCCAAGAGTGGACTCCAGGCACCAGGCCCTGCCTCTACAAAAGCCACTGTTCATCCTGAGCTGTCAATACTGAATTTGAACAAGGCTTCTCTGGCTGAAAAATGAAGTTCGGAAACCACAGCTAGGGATGGGTAAGAAGCCCAAATAGCTCGCAAATGTGACTTCCCTCCAGCCTTGCAACCAGCACACAGACACATGGAGGAGTTCCAGAGTCTAAGCCTGGATGTTGAGAAGAAGGATCAAGAGACAGGCAAAATACCTGTCCGGAAAACACTTTAGGAAGTGCAGTCACAAGATAGAGAGGTATTCACAGGTGACAGAAGTATTAGTATGTACTTCAATTGCTTCTTACCAACAATGTGTTTGGGTATAATTTGGGACAATTTCCTAATTACATGGAATATTTGAAGCCATGGGCATATGTTTGTCATTGACTTATCTGTGAAATTGGGCTTCTGTGTGTTGTTTTTCATTATATTCATTGCAACTGTGTGCCCTGTCTAACAGAAATAACCCGGCACTGATGGAGACAGAGTGAAGATCTTGGAACGAGGTAACTCACTGGTTTAAATTTTGTTATGGTGTTGAATGTCCAGGCAAAACACACAACTCAGTAGAAATGCAAACAGATAATGCATCCAGGACCCTACTTCAGTCACACCCAGAGCAGCAGGAAGGACAGAAAGTTCCAGAGAGAGCCATGTGCCTGGCTGAGGCATTTCCACTGCAGGAACAATGCGATGTGACTGAGCGCAAGGCCACCTTTGGGCTTTTACACCACAGTTCACCTGGTCACGTCCCACTGCAGGTCCATCTTGGGCACTGACTGATCCATCCACCCACCAAGGGTTTGCCAGACTGGAGATCCCAGAAGTGGCTGAAGCTGTGGTCCTGCCACAGAGTGTCGGGGCTGGCAGAGCAACAGTCATCACGTCGGTGGATGTGAGGTTGGCTCAGCACCCAGGGTGGGAAAGGCCTGGGGGAGGGTCCTCCCAGGGAAAGCAATGTCCACCCTGGCCGTGGATTCAGGAAGAGCAAGCTCCCAGAGAAACCTGGGGATCCTGGGCACGGTGGACTAATGAGAGCAGAAGACGTGCTGTGGACAATAGGGAAAGGGGCACAAGGGCCAGGTTAGGAGGTGTCTTACTCAGAATGTGCCCTGAGCAACAAGGATTGATTTCAGGGGCTTGGGCAGGAGGTGAGTCCTTTGAAGGTAGGGTTTGGGGAAGATTGATCTGAGAGCCGTTTATACTCTAGAGAGGTCACTGTGGCAGAGGAAGATGCTGGAAACTCAATTCAGTCATCCTGGCTTGTCTGAACTGCAAGGAACCTGCCCATGCATGTAATAAATGCTACCTGGCCACTGAAGTCTGGCCATGGAAGAAAGAATCTCCACATGGGCCGTGTCATGGTTGAAATGTGTCCCAATGCCCAGTGCCTGTTGATATAACCAAATGTGGAAACTAGGTCTCTGCAGATGAGCAAATTAAGATGAAGTCATTAGGGGCCAGGCGTCATGGCTCATGGCTGGAATTCCAACACTTTGAGAGGCCAAATCAGGAGGATCACTTGAGTAGAGGAGTTTGAGACCAGCCTGGACAACATAGCAAAACTCCCTTCTCTACAAAAAAATAGAAAAATTAGCTGGGTATGGTGTCGCACACCTATTGTCCCAGCTACTTGGGAGGCCAAGGCTAGGGAGAATAACTTGAGCCCAGGAGGCTGAGGCTGCAGTGAGCCATGATTGCACCACTGCACTGCAGCCTGGGTCAGGAGGGTAAGTCTTTGTCTCAAGAAAAAGACGAAATGAATTAATTAGGGTGGATCCTCATCCAATAAGGACTGGTACCCTTATAAGAAAGGGACATTTGGACACAGAGACAGGCATGAGCATAGGCAGCAGCCACATGGGGGTAGGGGCAGAGATGGACATGACACTTCTTCAAGACAACACTCAGGATTGCTGGGCACCTCCAGGAGCTAGGAGAGCCATGGAACAGACTCTGTCACAGCCTCAGAAGGAACTAACCCTGTTGACACCAGGATCTCCGACTTGCACACCCCAGAGCAGCAAGTGAAGAAGTGTCTGTTGTTGAAGCTCCCAGTGTGGGGTACTATATATACAGCAGCCCCAGGGCACCAGTACAAGCACACCCCAGTGTTTATCTCCTATCAGGAGAGGTATGCCGTCACCTGTCCTAGGAGCTGAAATGGACTTCAGTGTGTACCATATTGATTCTGTGTGGGCTTCTTAGTCCCTGGGCAAGAAGACTGACCGTGAGAACATCCATCTCCATTGGATCTGATGTCCAGCCTCATGTTGCTGACCATCAGTGCCTCTTTCCACAAGAGTTATCATCTCAGTGTTTCAGGGCAGTAAGGACCTACATTTCTGACTTATAAATGGGCAAACCAAGGTTCAGAGATAGCCCTTGGATAAGGTCATACAGGCTGCAAACCAAGGTTCAGAGATAGCCCTTGGATAAGGTCATACAGGCTGCAAACCAAGGTTCAGAGATAGCCCTTGGATAAGGTCATACAGGCTGCAAACCAAGGTTCAGAGATAGCCCTTGGATAAGGTCATACAGGCTGCAAACCAAGGTTCAGAGATAGCCCTTGGATAAGGTCATACAGGCTGCAAACCAAGGTTCAGAGATAGCCCTTGGATAAGGTCATACAGGCTGGCAGGGGTCAGCCATGGGCCATGGGCCTGGAAATAATAAGTCATGGGAATTTCCACATTTTAGAACTCCCGCCCCAGAATCATTTAGTTTTCAATTTTGCAGCTTGGTTATTAGCAAATACACAAAAGTCCTTTAATAAAAAAAAAAATGGTAAGAAAACCTTACATTTTACCTTTTCTTTTTAATAAGAAATATTTTCGGGGCCAGGAGCAGTGGTTCATGCCTGTAATCCCAGCGCTTTGGGAGGCTGAGGAGGCCAAGGAGTTTGAGGCCAGGAGTTCAAGACCAACCTGGTCAATATGATGAAATTCCATCTTTACTAAAAAATACAAAAATTAGCCAGGAGTGGTGGTGCGCACCTGTAATCCTAGCTACTCGGGAGGCTGAGGCAGGAGAGTCACTTGAACCTGGGAGGCAGAGGTTGCAGTGAGCCACAATGGCGCCATTGCACTCCAGCCTGGGACACAGAGTGAGACTCCATCTCAAAAAAAGAAAAAAAAGAAAGAAAAAAGAAAAATGCAAAAGAAATATTTTTCTGAAGATTCTTATCATGGTCCTGTAATTACGTTTCACGTATCGCAAAGGTTCCCATTTGAGTGGCAAGAGATTATGTCTGGCCTCAATTGTTTCTTACTCATAATGTTGGGGCTTTGTGGCTTTGCTTCAGCCCTTGGGGAAGTGATGGCTCTGAAGTCTGAAGCTGATCCAGGATAATCCAGAAACACCTCCAGCCCAGGCAGAGCTGCTGCTGTGTGATGGGTGCTATGTGCCCGAATGGCTAGGTGAGCACACTGGTGCTGGTGGCTGCATGTATTATTCAAAGAGGAGAGGGCTAATTTGGAAGTTTTGCTTCTGTGAGGCTGGGATGCTACCTGCAGAACAAGAACATAAATCACACTACACTGGTTTTAAAATCATGGACCTCCCAATGCCTAGCACTTGTCACTGGGGCATCTATAACGGAGGCCTCATCCCCAGCAAGAGGAGAGAAACCCCAAGCAATTTAACTTGGAAGTGTGGACACCCCCATAAGGCAGAGCACAGCATCAGCACTTTTGAGACAAAGTTACTAGCTGTTAAGGTTTGTTTCTTGGGCCTTGTAATGCTGAAGCATAAACTAATACAACCAAAATACCTCCTTGTTGAATAAATGAATGCAATAGAATAAATGAAGTCAACTGCTTGAAAACTCATGATATCTAAGCAATCAGATACTACATCCCCCCCAAAAAAGTCTCCACTATTTGTTAAACCACTCACCCATCCAACAATATTTTAAAGCACTCACTGTGCAAGAGAGGCTGTATTATGTGCTGGAGTTAAGAGATGAACATAGCACGCATGGGTCCTACCCTGGAGAAAAATAAGATAATCAAATAATGCCAGGTCTAGGAATGGTGCCAGTTGTGTACAAGCATTACACAAACACAGAGACTGGAAGACTAGCAAACTGGATTTCAAGAAACATTTCTGGGAAGAAGTGAAATTTGCATCAGACCAGGAATAGAAGAACAATGTGGGTGTAAGGTAGAAGAAGAGGAGGTTGTGCAAAGTGATGGAGGTATGGAGGTATGAAAGGATGACACATTCAGGGAAGAGCCACCAAAAATGCCTGGAACCACAGTGGGGATTGGGTCTATGGGGGGACCCCTGGAGGCTGAAAGACAAAAGATAAAATATGGATTATGGCTGTCCTCCTCTGCTAGATTCAGATTGAACTTAATCCCACAGACCCTGGGGAGTTATGGAAGGTTTTACAGCAGGAGAATTGCATGAACCCATTTTACCTAAAGGCTAAAGACATCTACATATTTTTGAGACAATTCAACCACAAAAATAAAGGCAGGCTTGCTCATGGAGGTTGCTGTAAATTCCTAGACCGCACGTCAGAGGCATAGATTTAAAACTTAAAACTACCTCTCTGTGACCACACCCAGCTGCTAGCCACAGGGAGGTGGCACTTTTTCCTTCAAAGGTTTCCCCGCATCCTGATTTGTGTAACTCTTACAGTCACACTTGTTCTGTGGGCTTTGTCCTACTTCTCAGGCCTTTTATATGGGGACAGCTTTTAAATAAAATAAAAATTCCTCTTGCTTCTTACAGATTGGACTTGATTAAATATTCCACTGATTAAGGGTAAGCAAATGTCAGCTTCAATATCATAAAAAGAGAAATGAGAGTTCATACAGCAGCAAAGCAAACAATCCATTTTCATACTTTATTAGAAACATTTATTGCCGTAATGACTACATTATATTAAGCAAGCAGGTGGAAAGGTGTTCTGTGCATGATATCTTCAAATATCTTTATTCTGAAGACCTTATCCCTCCAGTATTTAGACAGATGTTTTATTCCCTGTACCAGAGTGAGGGCTTGAGATGCTGTGATTTCAGCTCCTCCATAAGCACTCAATGATCACGGCCTATTCTTGTGTTTTAAACAGTGGGAGCCCGTTCAATGCTCTGCACAACATGAGGTGCTCTGGGTACAAATAGCAGAACTCACTGGACACTGCCCAGTCTTCTTCCAAAATCCTTGGCTCACATTCTAAATGTACCTCCAAGTTTTTCCAAGTCCTCTATAATTTGACAGTCACATAATTCTGCTCTGAAGTCTAAAGCCAAAAGATGAAGAAAGGACTGGTTCTTTCCCTCTACTGTCTATGTCACTTTGAAAAATCTTGGAAGAGCATCTTAAAGAGATTTGTTAAGCTCTCTGTCCTCTGGTATGTGTCATCTGTAGCTGTGTAACAGTATTACCATGAACTCAGTGGCTTAAGGCAGTATATATTTCCATCCCACAGTTTCCAAGGGCATGGCTTTGCTGGGCTCTCTGCAGGGCTGTGATCGACGTGTCAGCCAGGGTTGGGTTTTTTTTCTGGGGACCTGACTGGGGAAGAGTGGAGCATTTATTTACCTGTGGCTGAAGGACCAAAGGGCTCAGTTTCCTGATGGTTGTTGACCGGACACTGCTTTCAGCTCCCCGCAACATAGCCCTCTCCATAGGACCCTCAGAACATGCCAACTTGCTCCTCCAAAGCCAGCAAGGCAGACATTACAGTCCTATGGAATGTATTCACAGGCTTTTCATCAGCTGGCTATGTTCTATTGGGTAGAAGCGTGTCACGGGCCTGCCTACACTCCAGGCGAAACCCCACGGGCAGGGAAACCCCACGGGCAGGGAAACTCCTGCTAGCAGGATTGTGAGGCCACCTGAGGGGCTCTCTGCCATACCTTCCTTAACTCTCTTGCTGTCCGTTAGAGCACCTGGTAGAGCCTATTTTAACCACAATGTCCTACCACAGAATTGAATTCTTTCCAAATTTTACAAAATGGGGAAAAAATCCATTAGTTTACTAAATCATTTCTTTCTTTAACACCATAAACTCTGATTTTCATTCTAGCATAACTTTCCTGTGCATATTAAAATCCCTAGTCTGCATAATTTACAACATTTTAATTTCTGCTTTTCTTTGGCAAACAAAAGTGAATGTATCAGAGATTCTGATTAGGAGACAAAGTGGAGTGTTTGGACTCAGCCAAACAGCAAATATTTATTGAACACTTGCCAAAACCTCTGCAAAAGCACCCTGGAAAACAGAAGAGGGGACTCAAATAAGGCCTCTGCATCGAGAGTTTGAAGAATCTGTTCGAGCAGGAGATGAGTATATGAAAGGAATTGACTGCTCGGCTTCTCCCTCAGTTGACAAGCAAATAATTAGAGACAGTACTTCCTGGCTGTGCAAAAGGCCAGACTGCACATGCAGGAAGCAAAACCGTGGCAGAGAAAAGCAGAGGTGCGCACACAAAGCTGGCAGCCAAAGCTTCTGTTTTAGGCAGGAAGGTGGACTAGATACACAGGAGAGTCCTTCGCTCAAACCAACCAGACTCTCCATCGGACATAATTGTGAATGCATTGCTGTGTTCCTAGAAAGTAAAGAACATAGCCAGAGCCCCAGAAATGTGAGCTGAAATCAAAGCAGTGGGAGAAGGAGTCCTATGCGGAGAGGAAATGTACATGTGTGGGCCAGGGGACGGCCAGGGTGCTAATGTCAGCATTGCACTTCTAAAACTAAGCTTTGGTTTTAGACAGGATGGAGGTTTTAGACTGACAGGATGGAGGAGCTGAAACTGGCGCTCATAGATTCAGGCTGAAACTCTGGGCCAGGCTAAAATTTGTCCAAGTCAGTGGTGGCTCATGGTTCCCAACACAAGCAAAATCTAATGAAAATCTTCTATAGAAAAAAATATACTCAATTAGACCACCAGTATTTTCAATGAGTAATATCTATCAAATATGAATTCACAATCAAAGGTTTCTCATGCATACAAGGAAACAAGCCACCGTATGGGAAAACAAATCTTCAAAATTAGTATTATACAAATGATCATAGGAATTATACAAATGCTTATGTGTTATAAGTCAATAACCAAAACAAACCTAAAAACTCCATGTTTTAGAAATTTAAAAAATACTTCTAAATGACATGTTTATCAAGAAAGAAACCATAATAGAAGTGCTTAATGTTTATAGTGAAAATATCACATATGAAAATTTGTGTGACACAAAAAAGGAGTAAGTAGAGGAGAATATTCAGGCCTATATTAGTACATGAGAAAAGAGAAAAACATGGAAATATAGAGAATATATAGAAGAGTAAAAAATATTTTAAAAGAAGATTATGAAAGTCAGTTCTTTGCAAATCAAATAAAACAGACAAATCTCTAGTAATATTTTCCAAGAAAAAACGTAAGAGACAAAAACAATATTGAAAATAAAATGGGACCAAAGTATAGCTCTTAGAAAATACTTAAGACATTTTAAAAATACCATGAACAACTTTATGCCACAAAACTTTAAAACTTAGATATATTGGCCAGGCGTGGTGGCTCACGCCCAGCACTTTGGGAGGCCAAGGCGGGTGGATCACAAGGTCAGGAGATCGAGACCATCCTGGCTAACATGATGAAACCTCGTCTCTACTAAAAATACAATAAAATTAGCCGGGCGTGGTGGCAGGTGCCTGTAGTCCCAGCTACTCAGGAGGCCGAGGCAGGAGAATGGTGTGAACCTGGGAGGCGGAGCTTGCAGTGAGCAGAGATCGTGCCACTGCACTCCAGCCTGGGTGACAGAGCGAGACTCCGTCTCAAAAAAACAAACAAAAAAAAAAACTTAGATATATTGGAAATATTTCTACCTAGGAAAAAAAGTTCCTAACCAACACGGACTCAAGAATAAGTAGAAAAATGGAAAGTTCTTGATGTCTAAAGATTGTTTTAAAGTCCCCAAAACACCAGGCCCAGATGGTTTTTCAGAAAGTTTTACCAAGTTTTCAAGGAATAGATCATTTTAATTGTATGGACACTCTTACACAGACTAGAATAGTTAATACTCTTCGACTCATTTTTTGACCAGACAAGCCTGGTCA
The DNA here is from genome assembly GCF_007565055.1 of Rhinopithecus roxellana. Lineage (NCBI taxonomy): Eukaryota > Metazoa > Chordata > Mammalia > Primates > Cercopithecidae > Rhinopithecus > Rhinopithecus roxellana. The sequence continues at coordinate 49,088,174 of NC_044559.1, forward strand.
CCAGAAGGTATCTAGACCAGGAGAGTATAAAAGAGGAAAGTCACAAGCCAGTCTCACTCATGAGAATTAGTACACAAACTCAAACAAAATATTAGCCCACCAAGTCTATCAAAAGAGATACAACATGGTGACCAGATATGTCCAAAAAAGCAGAGAAAATGTGATTTTTTAAAATCTATTAATGTCATTCATGACATTGCTGGGTTATAATATTAAAGCCATACGATTCTATCAATAGATACATACAAGTTTGACAAACATTTGACCCAGATTAACTATTTAAAAACATTTGGTAGCTTATGCAAAGTCAAAACAGGTATCATTTTTTTAATCATTTTCTCATGAATATTTCTCAGCACAATTTGACAAATGTATATAACAAACTCCTATATATCCAGCTACAAACAGATCATAGATTGAAGCATAAAGAGAAAAATGGTAAAGCTTCTAGAAAATAGCACATCAGAATATCTCAATGAATTGGGCTTAGAAAAAGTTTTCTTAAATAGGATAAGAAAAAACAGTATAAGGGGAAACCTCTTCACCTAAACAAAAGAATTGATAAGTTCAAATTCTGTATAATTAAGAATTTTTATGCATCAAAACTACATTGACAGAGTAGAGAAACAACCCAGTGAGGCCTGTAACACATAAAACCAACAACGTTTTCACATCCAAAATGCATCAAGAATTCCTCTGGATCAATAAGACAAAGACAGAAAAATGGGCAAGAAATTTGAAGGTGCATTTTATAAGAGTTTATCCAAATAGCCAGTGAACATAGGAAAAGTGCGCATTCTCATTAGTCATCACAGACATTTGAATTAAAATCCAACAGATGATCTGTACACTCACCAAAATGGCTAAAGTTAGAGACTGGCAACACCAAATGTTGGCGAGGACATAGAGCCACTAGAACTCTCACACATTGGTGGTAGAAGAGTAAATCAATTCAGTCACTTTGGAAAACAATTTGGCATTATCTACTAATTGGATATATGCATGCACTATGACCCAAAATTTCATTCTGGTATATTTCCAACAGAACTGTTTGCTCATGTGCACCAAAAAAAAAAAAAAAAAAAAAAAAAAAAATGTACACCAATGTTCACAGTAGCAATGTTGGTGAAAACCAAAAGCTTACCCAAGGAGGAAGGTGTATGCATAAATTATAAGCATATTCATACTTTGGACTTTATAGCTTTAAAAAATTTACTGATTATAGGCCAGGTGCTGTGGATCATGCTGTAATTCCAGCACTTTGGGAGGCTGAGGCAGGTGGATCACCTGAGGTCAGGAGTTCGAGACCATCCTGACCAACATGGTGAAACCCTATCTCGACTAAAAATACAAAAATTAGCCAGGCATGGTGGTGGGTGCCTATAATCCCAGTTACTAGGGAGGCTGAGGTAGGAGAATTGCTTGAACCTGGGAGGCGGAGATTGCAGCAAGCTGGGATCGTGTCAGTGCACTCCAGCCTGGGCGACAGAATGAGACTGTCTCAAAAAAAGAAAACGAAAAAAAACTACTGTTTATAGCTAGATTCACACAATGGATTCTCTATAGCTTTAAAATGAGAATATTAATGAACAGATATTTTGCAAAAATATGAATGACACATAAATAAATGAAAAAAAGGGATTGGTCTCATTAGTAGTCAACATAACTAAGGTGACAATGAGAAGCATTTTGCCACCAAATCTGCAAACCTAAGGAGGTCTGATAACATCAAGTCTCGGGAAAGTTGGGAATCAGTAAAAGATGTCATATATTTCTGATAGAGGTGAAAACTGGGACAGTCGCTTAGGAAACAAATTGGCAGCATCAGGCAAATTTGGGGATTTGCACGTCTTATAGCCCAGCAGATCTCATGATGGGTACACACCCCAGTGAAATCTTTGCATATTTTTACTGCAATGTTCACAGCAGCTTTGTTCATTATAGGAAAATTAAAAAAAAAAAAAAAAAAAAAAAACCTGAAACAACTCAAATGTCCATTGACAGGATATGGATAAATAAATGTGAATATTCACTCAAAGGAATATTATCTACAGTGTTGAAAATGAATTCTCTATTCTACAGCTACAAGGAACAACATGGATGAAAATTATAATGTTGAGTAAAAACTGCTAGCCACAGAAGATTGTGGGCTGTCTCCGGGGCAGGAGTCTTTAAAATACCCCTGGCAACAAGACTCTCATCAGCTGAGAACAGGTCTCTGGAGAAGAGGCAGCTGTGAGCTCTTAGCAGCCAACCCTTGGCAGCTGGGGAATGAGGGCACAGCTCTGAGATGCGCCCAGGGGGTGGCACTGAGGGCAACCACACCGTCTCCCATACATGACTGTACAGTGTTAGACTATCCATCAGAGACCTCTCCCATTTACTATTTTCCACAGGTTCTGTAATAAAATATGTACTAAATAATGTATATCAATGTCAAGAACCACACCTTAAATAGTTTTAAACTAGTACAATTGTTTTTTCTTTTTCTTTTTAAAATTATTTTTAATTGCAGTAACATACACATAAAATGCTCCATCTTAACTGTTTTTAACTGTGCAGTTCAGTGGCATTAAGCACATCGATATTGTTGTGCAACCATCACCAAGTCCCATCTTGCCAAATTGTAACTCTGTTCCCAATGAGCACTAACTTTCCCACTCTCCCCTCCACCCACAGCTGGCAGCCACTGTTCTACTTTTATTCCCTACGAATCTGACTGCCATAGTACCACATATAAGTGGGATCATGTAGGATTTGTCCTTTGGTGACTGCGTCATTTCACACAGCATCATGTACTCAGGGTTCACCTACGTTGTAGCGAATATCAGAATTTCCTTCCTTTTTCGGGCTGATAATATTCCATGTTATGTATAGACCACATTTTGTGTATTCACTTATCCCTCAATCTACCTTTTGGCTATTTTAAATAATACTACCATGAATATGAGTGTACAAATATCTACTCAAGACCCTGCTTCCAATTATCTTATTTATATTCCCAGAAGTTAAATTGCTAGATTGTACAGTAATTCTATGTTTAATGTTTAAAAAAAATCACCATACTATTTTCCATAAAAGCTGCACAATTTTGTTATTTTTTGTTTTAATATAAAGTTGATACTTTTCTCAAAACTCCATCATCATCACCACCACCACAGAAAAAAAAAATTCACATTATTTCAGGTTGCCCTTTTCTTAACTTCATCCTTACCCACTCCAGTCGGCTGTATATAAAATATCCATCATTCTGGGGATGTCAAAACTTGTTAAAAGGTCCATTTTCTTTAGATATTCTTCATTATTAATCATCTTCAAATGGGCTGTACAGAAAAGGAATTGGACATTATTTATAATAAAAACATAATGCAAAAAGACATTTCCCATTGCTTGCCTCTCCTCTCTAAAAGAACAGTCAGATGTAAAAAGCTTTGCAAAGAATCAGAGATTATCAAGTAAAAATGGTCTTATGATTACTAAAGTCAGTGAATTCTAGGTGTGTGTTTAGTATCATTGCTGCACAAAAAGCATAGGCAACTATATGCGATTTAGATAAAATTACAGAAAAGAAAGGGACAGAATATATGGGGAGGGATCTTGTCAACTTATATTTGTGGAAGGATTAAGAATAAGAAAGTGTAAACTCATTTCAATTGCATTTATAGAATTCTGCTTTCCTTGGAGATGACAATTTCAAAGAACTAATACGGGCTCTGTCCTGAGCACCAGTGAACCTAAGCTTAGTGAATGGTGGCGGATGGCTACAGAAAAAGTGGCTGATTCATTCATTGCCTGAGCATTGGTATTCTCCTGTCATGTAGCAGGCACTATGGTAGGTCCACACTCATTTTCTCTAATTCTCGTAACAGTCTTGCAAATGAGGTTTTTGTTACCCCCGTTTTACAAATAAGAAAATTGAGGTTCTGAGAGGCTGCAGAAAAAGTCATGTTTAGGTCAAGGCAGAGTCACAAAGGAGCCTTGTATGCTCAGCCTGGCTCTTTCTGGAGTCCCTTCTCCAGGGATTGCTCCAGAGAGGGTCTAGAGAGAACAATTGTCCAGGGCCCCTGCAGATAAAGTTGCCTTTGTTTTGTTCTCATATTGGATGCCAGTTTGGCTGGGTGTACAGTTCAAGGGTCAAAATCTTTCTCCTTCAGAACTTTGGGAATATCACTCCAGCGTTTCCTCGGTGTGGCTGCTGAGTAGACCCACATCCATGTGATTCTTGGTTCTTCCTAAGTACCTGTGCATTTTATCCCTTTCTCTGAAAGCCCTTAGTAATTTCCCTTTATTCTCAGTGCCCAGAAATTCAGCAGTAACCAGGCTAGATGCACATGCTTTTTTCACCTACCCTGCTCAGCAGTCAGCAGTCTTTCGATATGAAGACTCGGCACTTCTTCAGCGCTGGGAAATAGTCTCCCATTATTTCTTTTTTCCATGGCTTCCCTCAATTCCCTTTGTTCTCTTTTGTGTTTTGGGGGCATGGAGCTCAGTGTCTCTCCCAGGTCCCTGCACCTCCCTGGACCCAAGAACGCCCTCTGACTCCATCTGGGGCAAACACTGATGCTGCCCGATGCTCAGGGCTGGGTGGGGAGGGGTTTCCAGGTGGCACAGCTCTTGCAAAGCTGTCGGCATGGTGACCCTGAGGGACACCACTGAGCCCTCAGGTTCCACTGGCCCCTATCTCAGGGGTTCTCCGTCACGCCCTTCCCTTATGTACATTCTTATCCTTCTCTGCCTCTCAGAGATTCTTCCAAATGTCTGATCCACTATCCTTCTTGTTCTATTTCCAGTTTCTGGGCATGGATTTTTTTTAAAAAAATACTTCATAGCTGGGAGAGGTGGCACACCTGTACTCACAGCTACTCAGGCGGCTAAGGCAGGAGGATCCCTTGAGCCCAGGAGTTCAAGGCTGGAGTGAGTCATGATGGTGCCACCGCATTCTAGTCTGGGCGACAGAGTGAGACCGTGACTCTAAAAAATAAAAAATAAAAAATAATGTCATTTCATGACGTTTGTGGCTGTCCCCGCAATCCAGTTGTAGAAGTATCTGCTCAACCCATCCTGCGTCTCCAAGTCAGTCTGTGCTTTGGCTCTTGATGTAATGCATGGAGTCAAGTACGAGGTTTTGGTGATTTACAGCTGAGATCAGTTCTTTTTATATAGCACAGCTGAAAGCAGAAGCATAGCCAGAAAACCCAGAGCATTCCTATTATAATCACTTAGTGTCACTCAGTTCAGGTTTTTATGTTACGCTAATCAGCAGCAAGTATTTCACTGATGGTTGCGAATCATAGACTAGGACTGCTCCTCTTCCCTGTTCATTTGACGGCAAATCCGAACAGCACGGAGACTGCCTGACCATCCTTGAACCACTTCAAACAGCTAGAATGGTGCAAAAGGAAGCTACAACAATCAGGATTGAGTCTTTATTTTTAGCACATTTTTATTTTGTTTTCCTGCAATAGTTCATGCAATTTATGCAGAGTCAAAGATATGGTTTCTAAGGTCAGTGGATGCCTTACAGTGTTTCTGTAGGAGCATTTGGGTGTGTGTTCATATATTTCATAAGTTGGATCCCATAAAGAAGTTTTACCATTACTTAATGTTTTATTTACTGTTTAACCAGTTTGTCAAAAATTAGGAAATAAATTATGCCCATACAAGATATATTAGAAAGGTCAAAATATAAGGGTAAGGTACAAAAATGGTTGCTACCAGCTCTCTGTGGGGTCCTAAGGGTGTTTCACGCCATCTAGCAAGATAAAGAAGCCCCTGCTCAGAAAGACTGAGCGAAAAGGAGATGCTCACCGGAAATGTGTGCGGCTCAGTTTTAGTGGCTTTTCTAGACCTCTGTGGTTGAACAAAACCTCATGAGAAGATACATTTAGCAAATGGTGGGGAAACCTTGAAATCAGGACCTGGATTATTAAAGGGGGAGAAGGATTTATAATTTAGTGAGAGATTTTGTGGTGCTCCAAAATGTTTATTTTGGGGGATGTCAGAGCCGTGAGGAGTTCCTTTGAGTTAGGATGTTTTGTGCAGCGTGGCCACCTTGTTGGCTCATGAACTGGAAAAGGCCAGAGCTTCGCTGAAAACTACCCGAAGGGCTGCTCGGGGTGCGTCCGTCAGCACTCAGCACTGTTCTCTTTGTACAGCTCTGCATCCGAGGAGCAGGATATTATTTGTGATGGGGTTTAAAGCAATTTCCCTACTCCAGGGTCATGACAGGGTTGCTCTCGAAGCTCTTCTGCTTCCCATTTCACAACTCTTGCCGCTCCCTCAGACCACTAAGGAATGATGTGTAAATTTCACACGGCTCCCAAGTTTGGGTTGGAAGAGCATCTAAAAATTCAGTTGCTTACCCAGAATTTATCCAAATATCTTTAGTTAGACAACCTCACGTGGTTGGCCTTTCTCTTGAGACCTTCCTGGGTTTTAGCCCAGCCAGAAATACTATACAGGCAGCCAATCAGTAAGTACAAAGGCACACATTTTTTTTTTAAACACCAAGACTTTAAAAGCTACTCTTTTCAACCTCAGGAATGACTTGGATTGGCTCATGCCTTCCACAGAGGTCAGAGTTAGAGCTCCATCTTCCCAATGTGCCACATGGTTATTGCTAGAGTCAGAGAAAGATCACGAACTCAGAGGCTGGGTAAGAACGGAGCAGGAGGCCCCTGGGAAAGAAAGACAACACGTTCTCAAGTGGAGCACAGTCTACGCTAGGTGATTCGTTTTCCATTGCGCTGTAAGGAATTACCACAAACTTAATCACTTACATCAACGCAAAGTTATTCTCTTACAGTTCTGAGGTCAGACGTGTGTGATCAAGGTGCCTGCGGGGCTGCCTTTCCTTGGAGAACTCCATGGAAAATCCACATCCTTGCCTCTTCCAGCTTGAGGCATCAGACTTCCTTTGCTAGTGGCCTGTCCCTGCTTTCTTTTCATCTCTCCTACTCCTAACTCAAATCCTCCAGCCTCCCTCTTCTAAGGATCCCTCGTGATTCCACTGGGCAAACCCAGAAAATCCAGGATGATCTCTCCATCTCTAGAGCCTTTGCATCATACATGCAGAGTCCTTTTTACCCTGTAAAGTGACATATGCACATGTTCCAGGGATTAGAATGTGGGTGTTTGTGAGGCGGCTAGCCTCCAGCCTACCACAGCTAGTTTCCTCTGAACCGAGCCAATTTGGACTCCAAAGCAAGAGCATGAACTCCAACAGCTTCCATTTTTAGGAAGCAGGACAAGTGCTAAGACCCAGAATCCAGGTTCAAATTCATGTCATTTAAGAGGCCCTCGAAGCTGAGCTCTCACTAATGAGGTTGAGGTGTGATGGGGAGGGGCGTCTGGACCACATCAGGGGACTGCTCGATGGGGCCATGAAAGCGAGGGCCTGGAGGCGTGAACCTGACGTGTCACTGATGGGCACTTGTCAGCTCAATGTGTAGCTGACGAGTTGCAGGAGGAGCTCAGCCCTCACGGTCCCGGGGATGGCCTGCATCCTGCTTCTTTCTCAACAGCATGCCTGCTTTTCCTCAGCTCCAGGGTGACCCATGCCACCTCCCTGGGCCTCAGTTTCTCCTGGCTGAGGAGAAGCAAGCACAGCTTTCAACCCCGCATCCGGCAGCAATGAGGAGGACTGCTTGCCGGGCTGCGTGCAGAGCATCATACTTAGGATCAAATTATTCCCCCCGAAGAGTCATTTTTCCTCACCCCTGGTGGCATGCTTCTCGGAAGCTGGGAGCGAAGGGGTTCCTGCAGTGACTAACAAAATAGATGATGGAGGCAACCACTTATCTTATTTGTCATCTCACCAAAGAAAGGCTGCTCTGATGTTCCAAAAAAACGAACTCATCATCTTTATCAGATGAGAAGATTCAGGAACCACAACAGAGGCTAAGAGTGTAAATCCTTTGTCTTCTCTTCTCTCGTTAATACTACGGATGAGACAAGCAAAGAGAGCAAAGAGAAACCAACCCTTGAGGAAACTGAACCTGGGATGTTGGAATTGGGGGCATCAATTTCTCCACATGCATCCTCACCTTAAAGAGGGGCTGCTCTGTCTCCCAGACCCCATAACTAGTTAGTGACAAAGCGGGTGCAGGAGGATCAGTTCCAAATACTAGTTCAGACATCTGTTCTCTTTTCTTTATTTTGTTTGGCATGGAAACTGGTACCTTTCTGGGAGCATTTTTTGTCCTTGGTTTACCTGGGTTGCAATGACATATTATTACATTTAAGTTCCTTCAACACCATGGAGCTCCCTAATGGGTGCGGACAATCAAGGCTTTGGAAATAAAAAGCTGTTTATGTGAGTCACGTTATTTGATGGGGAAGAAAATGAGAAGTTGCCACTTTCTAGTCTGCTATGCTTTTCTTCCTTGAAAAGTGTATTTTTTACTTTTTAGATTAAAACATTTTATAGACATATTTAAGGATATACTTTTATAGAAGTATCCTTAAATACTTCTATAAAAAGTTATATTCAGAAAACTGAAAATGTAGAAACAGAGAAATTGACTGTCCCCAAAGCCCTTCCCCACCCAGCGTGGGTGTTGATGTTTGAAACAATGACCTAATGCAGGTAACTTATTGCAGCCCCCAAGGTGGTGGGCCTGGGGGCCTTCCCCAAGTCCCCGGATAAGCCATCTCCTGAGAGCCATGTGACACACTTCTCAAAGCCCCAGTGCTGCTGCAGCAGCAAGCTGCCAAGGACCTGCTGGTGACCCTGATAGCAGCAGACACTGCAAGAGGATGTGTTGAGGTGCTCACAGCCCCCAAATGTGCCTGCCTATGTTTTGTCCCTTGTTGCTGGGATTGAAACTGAAGCCGGCAGAGTCCTGTTGCATGGTTCCCTCCCATGGCAGAGACCTGGAGGGTGAGAGGTGAAGGCCCTGCGGAGCCTGATCACCCTCTCCCTCCCTCCTCTATCATTTCCAAATGAAAAATTAAAAAGACATCACAGTCTAGGTGGCTTGTGGTGCCGATGTCTCAGCCAGGTAGGGAGCTGAGCCATTTCTCTGAATCCAGAGTCAGGCCATCCCAGTAACTCCACCACCACTGTGACTTGTATTGCTCTGCCCGTGTCCTAGCGCAACTTGGGGAGTTGGATTACAAAATGATTTGTGATAATGGGTGTGAAGGAGAGGGTTATTTGACTTCAGGAAACAGAGCTGCGAGTTGGGAATGATATATGAAATGGAACAGCCCCGGCCAATGCAGTCGATGCATGAGGTACAACAGGCTGTCCCCGCTGTGCTGAGCAGTCTCCTTGTAACCAGACACACAATCGTTCGGCTCAATCAGCAGCAGCCTCCCAGAAAACCGCAGCAAGCCCCTAAGTTGCAGATAAAATATAACCAGCTAACAGGCATGCTGTTAATTAGCCAGAGAGAGAGAGAGAGAGAAATGATGGCTTTCCACATGCACAATACTCAACTCTTTCTTCTCCTCTCCCAAGTCTTACCATCCATTTGCCTCCAAAAAGGCCAGAAATAAACACAGCCATCTTTTTCACGAATGCTGAAATTGAACTGGTTATCACATTTGAAAGGTGAGAGCTTTTGGGCTTAAAACTAGAGGTGAGCTATTTTTGCCTCTTTTATTCCAGCTGGAAAATAGAGAAGAGATCATTACTGAGAGAGAGTTTCTTCAGCAGGAAAAAGAAAAAAAGATGTTTTTTAAGATTGTAAAAAACACTTTTGTTAAATATGAGCTGCCTCTCTTAAAATTTCAGAAATACCATACAATCAGTGTGCAAATATTTATAGCGACCTGTGCACTCCGGGTCTTTGTTTTCACCCACCCTCCCATGGGCGAGCCTGCCGAATGCTTCTGGATCAGACACGCAGTGTGCTCTAAATGTGGCCTCATTCAAACTGTAGCTCCCACAGTCCAAGATTTTATACTTTTACCAAAAAGCCAGGACAAGACCAGTGCTGCAGGCCAGAGTTTATCTCCACAATGAAGGCGGCCATCCCAGTCACACAATACATCATAATGATTTAAACCATCCAAATGGTGCCAAATAATTAGCAGATGAAACTCACGGAGTCCAACTGTATAACTATGAGATTAAATTAGCCATTTATGGATTTCAGAAAGAAAGGAGACTAAAATGTTTTATAGTGTAGTTAAAAAAATCATTGAATGAGTCCCTCATGTTGAACATTTCCTCATGTCAGAAGCAAGGTGGATGACACCGAAATCATAAATCCAATTGATAAGTGTTAAAATCACTTTAGTCTGCCATCTTAGGAGAAATTCAATAAAGCCGAAAGAAGGACTTCGGTAGACACAAGCCTGACTCCTGTTACCTACAGATATTGACACTGCTCATCTGAAGGGGCACGTGTGTCCCCAGATCCAGTATATTTGGTTCTTTAGTAATTGATTAATTTTAAAAAGCTTGCTTTGCGTAGAGTTAACATCATAGATAGCAGTTACGCAGATAATATATGCACATGTGCAGTTTTGTACATCTGCGTGTTATACATCAGTGTCTGCCCTGTGCCATTCGATACCTTCACAGTAGCATTTTAACTTTAACCAAAAAAAAAAAAAAAAAAAAAAAAAAAAATGGGGCTCTGAGGCCTCTTTCTTCTTCCTGTAAATGTTGGGCAGTGCTTTCTCTGTGTTACTGACAACATGTGACTCGGCTAGTATTTCCTAAATGGCAAGCCAGGCGTGTTGTGCTAATAAAAGTCGTGGCCTGGTTTTTAAAACCAGTAGCCCAAGAGGACGGCCCCAAAGACACTCACTGGTTGTGCATCACTGTGTCTGGAATGACGAGGGTTTGTGCTTGCTCATTGAAGGAAAAAGAGTAAAAATTTGCTCGAGTTATCTGTCAGCTTTTTAAATGGGAGCCTTCCCTATATAACCAAGCCAGATTTCAAACCCGGATCTCCCACATGGGTTGTAGGGCTCCGCATATCAGGAGAGGTGGGCTGAGGCACAACACCGCCTCTACGATGATCCTCAGAAGCCAGGATCCTTTCTTCCTCTGCAGAGGGGAAGGAAGGAGACTTTCCCCCGGCACAAGAGCCTCGCCAGGTGCTTTCATCGGAAACTTGCTATTTTCCCTGGGAAACTATGTGCAAACGCAGGCTGACAGATAGAAGAATGTGCCCATTACCATCAGCCACGTCCACATGGCTTTGCAACGTGTCCCCTGTTAGTGGCTTAGACTCCAAGGCCGCTCGCGTTTGCAAACACGTTTCCTTGGCTTGTCCCTTTGAACTGTCCAAATTAAGTGTTTCTGCTTTTTTGGTTTGTTTGGTTTTAATCAGCATGATTTTTGAGGGGAAGGAATACAAAGCACAGCCTCTTCTCCCAGGCCTTTTGTCCGGCCTCCTGGAGTGTCTAACTCTGCTCCCAACTCCAGCAACACAGATGACTGAGCCTGGGGCAAAACCAGGAGAGGGGACACGCGGTGCGTTCAGCTGACAAACAGAAACAAACACCTTTCCAGCAGGTTCTACATAATCGTCCAACAAAACTGGGGGAAGGTATTTTTGATGTAAATTCCAGGCAGCTGTGCCCCGTATTTTCTTGAGGAAATAACACCATTTGCTAAAGACAGACGTCTAGCACTGGGATCTCGGCAGCATCACAATTTCCTTTCTTGTTTACTAAAAAGCCCAGATTTTGGCTTTTGTGTCACACCTAAGCATATTGGCTGGCCCTGCACGCCGCGTGCGATTCCCGGTTCTGCGGCGCGAGCACAGCTGCGCTCTCCCAGGACGTACCTGGGCCCCGCACTGTGAAGAAAGCCATTTCACGGTGCCAGCTATTCGCACTCCAGTGCCACTTGGACTGGCAGAGACTGAGAACTTTATGCAATCGCGGTGGAGTGGGTGAAAATGAATCAGATATGAAAATGTTTGAAGCAATAAATTAACACACAGCAGGGAGGGTGATAGCTTAATCCTGTCTCATCCAAACTCTAGCTGACACCCATTATTGTTACAGGACGTGGGACTGGGTGACGGTACCGGAGCGAGAATGAACATTCCCCAAAGAGTTCAAGCTTTGCAATAGGTATGGAATGTAATCCTGTGAAGGAGCCCACGCCACTCTGACAGTATTTGTGTGTTGAATTTGGGTTAACCTGCCAGAGACATCGCTCATCTCGGTTTTATTTAATGCAAAGGGAATGCCTTTGACATTTAGAAAAACTGTTGAAAATGCAGATAGTGGATGAAGCTTATCAATGTATTTTTTACTATAAATGAAAAAATTCTGCAGGTCTCTCTTTTTCTCTGTAAAGGTGGATATCAGCAGGTTTGACAATAGCAATTGAGGAAACAAACAAAAAATCAAATCCTCTCAACATTTTCCCTGTTTCCTGACCAGGTAACTGAGACTAACACATATTTTACTCTCCTAAGAATTCTTTAATTTTTGTTTATTCTTTGAAACATAACTGATCAAGGTCTGAATTATTTTCCTTGGACAAACACTTGTGAGAGATCTTTAGAATGCACACCATCCAGAATGAATCTGGGAACATATTCACATTCAATTGCTTTAAACAGCATTTCTCTTCTTGATATTTTGCTTGGAATATTTCATGTTCAAGGTCTTCAGAGGTAAGATTCTAAAGTGCACATTGCTATTATTTTAAATCAATAAATTGTTTCTGGAGTCACACAGCACACAAGCCCAGTCCTTCAAGACTTTTAAAGGAAAAGCAAGTTTGAAGAATAACATTCCTTTCTCCCCATAAGGTTAAGAACAATACATTTTTTATAAACACTCCATTTTTATTGTTTGTGAGGAATTTCCAGGCTAAACAATGAATCTTATGGTTTGATTTTCCTTTTTAAATATATGATTGCCCTTCAAATAAATATTGCACAGTTTTAACTATAAAATAAATGCATACCATTTTAATGAGAGGAGATGGTATTCTGTCTCCTACTTTAACTTTCTGTTTTTAAAAACTACATAACCATATTTATATTAAGTATGGTACTTCTGGGAATGTTGGTGGATTAAGTGGAATTACAAGATGCTAATAAATTATGTCATCTCTCATTTTAACCATCCTAGCAAATGAATTTCTATGGTCTTATTTTTGCCATATTTTTTATTTGCTCAGATAATTTTTATCAGTAATTTGAAAATCGCTCACTCCTTTTGCCCAAAATTTTTAAATGCTCATTGTAGCAACTATAACTTAGCTAGTATAAAGTCAGATAATTAAACATACAAAGATAGACTCTTCTTTTTTTTTTTTTTGCATTTATCCTTTGGAGACTGGAATTTTAGCACAGCTAAAGCTATGCAAATTGGATGCAGTTGTCTGTAGATTTCTTGCTGCATATTAAGCCACTTGCTCTCAATTCGCCCCTGCTGGGGGGAATTTCAAGAATAAAATTGTATATTGAGACATGATATCTAGAACAGCTGCCCCAGGAAGGTTTAACAACAACAAGAAAAAGGGTCGAGGGCAAGAAGGAGAACATATTTCATAAAACCATAGAGTTCATCAATGGAGCCAGATTAGGCAAACAGGAGATAAAATCTCCCTGCCACAAATACAAAGCACAAAACAACACATAGTTCATCAAGGAGAAGAAATGAATGCTGCTGATTCCAACTGACAGAGCTTTTCAAGAGGTTTCACTACTTAAAAGTTTGTAATATTTCATGGGTTACAATTTCTTTCCTCAAAGATGGTTTAGAAGACTGCATGTTTACTAAACAACCAATTTTTTTGAAATGTCTTGAATTAACAAAAGCAGTACAGTGTTGCTATTGGGGCTCCTGGATTATCTCACAGGAAGGAGAAAGGGGGCATTTTATCTCAAGTGCCTTCTGGCCACATGAAGGCAGGAAATAACTCCTGCACCTGGGTGGACCCTGCTGCCAGGTGCCAGGGACTGTGCTCTGGGTCCTCTGCTGCTCAACAAAGAGTTGACTCTGTGTGTGTGTGTGTGTGTTCATGTGTGCAAATGTGTTTTTGTGTGTGCTTGTGTTCGTGTGTGTGTGTGCCCTTCTGCTCCCCAGTCTGTCCTTGTTTCCCAGAGGCAATTTGGGTGCCAGACCCGGGGCCATTTGCCCCTGCTCCCCTGTTCCTCCATGCTGCGTCCACTGGCAAATATGTTGTGTGCTGCTTCTTCTAAGGATGCTTGGTATAACAATGAAGTGAGGTTTCCTTCTGGCTTCATAAAAGCTTTCTACACACACACACACAGACACACAGACACACACACACACACACAATCTTGACTAATTTGCTATCGAAAACTGACCAAATTGACCAAATCACTTAAACTTAAGTCAATATGAAACCTACATTGAGAAAACCAAGCAGATTTTGTCCAATGGCCAGGCCCTTTTGCATGAACATGCATGGCTTCCAATTTTCCACCTTTTCCAGACTTTTCTTAGTGTTGCCTAATGGTCTCCCAGCATCTCTCTCGAATCTCCCACCTCTCCCACCTTCCTGAGTCTGGTGTGTGATGGGGCTCTGCTGAGGTCCTCCACCCCCTGCCCCCAGAACAGAGCTTCTCCCCCACCGTTCTCCGAGAGAAACTCGCATGTGTCATCCTGGAACCTCATTTCCAGTGATTGAAATGAGCTCCGTGCCACGTGGGAAATGTGTGGCTGTGGAGTCTTTCCGAATACATTTCACGACATTGATTTTAAAGACTCTACCACTGTTTTTCTTTGGATTGTATGATTATCATCCTCATTTAAAGGCCCCAGAACTCACATTGTAAAAATCAACTGACTGTTTCTGACTTGCTGATTTTCCATGAAAATCAGGGAACACTCCAATATGTTGGGGAGAAAATGTGTGAATGTGATGTGAACGAAAACGTGCCACTTCAATGGGCTGTGAAAAGTTCCCCACTTATGTCTGTTTAGAGCCCAATTCTCCCCTTAACTTAGGCTCAAAATTCCCACTGTTGATGTTACACCCCAAACAAATGCAGCTCCATGACTCTTTCAGTAAAGAGTGTTGGCATGTTCTTAACATACTGAATCATATAAATGCACTTTATGGCACCCTATCCAAAGGGGTTTACCACCTGCAGGAAATGCTGAACGGTTAAGAAGAAAAACCAAAAACATGATATTTTTACTTTTCATGATTAATTTACTTAAACCTCTTTGTCTTTAAAAATCTCAAAAAATTTGGTCTCATCATTAGCAATGGGCGTTGTGGATCTGCCTGGCCCCAGAGTGGCCCACACTGAAGATAATGACCCAGCCAGTTAATACAGCCTCACGGTCCCACTTTATGTGTATAACTCACTGAAAGACAATAGATTCTCTAAACAGAAGACATGGGCCTGGAGGAGGCTCAAATTCGCTTGCAAAACACTAAACTCCATTCCTGGTTCATGGCCCTTGTGGAATATCCTAGGAGACGTGAACTGATCAAGATGTATGCCAGAATTTGTGTTTCTGAAATCAAATTCTGTTCTTTCCAAGCATTTTGATCAGAAAAACACTGAGTGGAAGTGCAAAAAGAAAAACAAACAAAAAAACGAAGACTGAGCCTGAAAAATCTATTCCCGTTGAAGGCTGTAAACTGTATCGCTACAAACTTCTGGTTTTATTTCCCTTAAAATTGTAACCACGGTCTGCATGCTGGGTGCTCCCTACCGGAAGCACCACCTTGGAGATGCAGATGGGCGCTGTGTCAAAGGCCGTGGAGTCGGTAAACGAGGGGTTCAGAGGCTGCAGGGAGCAGTGTGATTCTCCACAGGCAGCAAGCATATTACAGCATTCCTTATATAGCGCTTGCTCTCCAAATTTCCTCTACACTTTGTTTACTATATATTCCAATAGTGTAATATTAAACAAAAACAGTGTGTCCTACGCCAGGATGATTGATTACCGCACCATCACAAGGTCACCTCTTAGGGACAGGCTGGGTGCAGGAGGGGCTGTCTGACTCCTACAGTTAACACTATATCCGCATTGTATGAATGTCACCAGCAATCCAGTGATTTATTGCTTGGAAGGCTCTGTTCAATTTTTTCTGCCTGACCAAATTGCACATTTTCTAGAAAAAGAAGCAAAAATATTTCAGCACATGGATTGCCTCGACTCCTCATTTTCCCCACTAGGTTCCACGTGCATTTGCAAGGATCCTGGTGATCTGAACCTTCTCTTCTCCTTCTCCTGTTTTCCCCTCTGTTAGATATTTGGCAAAAATGATTATTACACTAATGAAAAGGTGCAGCAGGAGATTAAGGGCTTTTTAATCAGATTTTGGTAACATCTGTGGGCCATGAGTAAGGGCAGCTGTATGCTCTGTTTCTTAATTTTAGCTAGATTTACTTTGGATATAAAATTGTTAGCCTCGGGGAAAATTGAATGGGGGTTGGGGAGGGGGCGATATTCTTACAGAACACTACATAACCAAAACTGTTTCAAAACAGGGGGAGAGAAACCTCTTTGGCTCTAGACGGTAATTTTTTCCTTTCCTAGAAAAGATATACAATGAAACTAAAGAAGCACGGTTATAAAAAATATTCATCCAAATTGAACAAAAATATCTTTTGTACACAGGGGCACATCATCTACACTAGGATAAATGTAGGTTTTTACCCACAATTTATTCACACTTTTCAAGGGTTTTTTTTCTCTCTCTCTCTAAGCCACCGCTTAAAATAACTTGCATTAGCCTACAATATCCAATTTGCATTATGCAAATATAGATGAAACAGATAGAATATACGGCCCAGTACGGATGCCAATATATTTTAAAGTGAATTTGCTTTTTTGCTTCTGACCATGTATTTGTCCTTTCTGTGGGAGCTATTTAGGCATCAAACACTTAACACAGTACTTTATATAAAAAGTCTCTCAGGTTTGTATCATGATCATGGATTATTGACTCGGGATTCTCAACCATCAGAAATGAAATTCTGAGTATTCTGAACAAGGAAAAGAGACAAAATGTAAACATTTTTTGAAAATTTTCTCAAATTCAGTAGAGCACTAAAATGTCCCTGTGAACATGACCCATTTGTGTATGTTGGCTGTGAGCTTTGCTTCATTTCATATAGTGGGCAAAAGAAGTGTCATAAGAGAGAAAGCAGGAAAACGTAGAAGAAAGTAAGTTTTTCAGGGCTGAAAGGAAAATTCTCACCAGAAGTTTCATGTAACATAGGATTCTAGAGTGGTGTCCTCATTCACTGTTTCTTATTAGCCAATAAATTAAACCAAAAAATCCTAATGACTAGTGTTTAGGTGATCTTACAAGATATTCAGCACTCAGCTAATAATTACATATTAAAATTAATATTTAGTCCATCATCTTTTACAGATATTTCTTCTCTGTGAGCAGGAGCAACGCCCAAAACCCCACTGCAGCACAACAATGGTGAGTAAGAAAAGCCCTGGATCCCTCAAAATGCCCACAGGCTTTGTCAGAAATTGGGCTAGAAGTCTAGTGGGAAATGTCCTTGTATCTGTGTTTGTGCAGAAGACGGCCCTTATTCTTTAGCTAATGATCAGAAATTTTTTTACTAGACCTGCATTATGTCAAAAGTTCTAACTCTTCTGTGCAGGGGACTCCATAAAGGACAGAATCAATCATTGCCACAAAAGTAGACAAACCAAACATATGCATGGCGCATTCTTGCAAACCAGGCACCAGGAACCTGCAACCCGTGGGGTTTGTGTGTAGGTGACAGAGTACTGGCTTTTGTATGGACTCCTCCTTTCCTTTCCTAGGACTCAATTCTGTAGTTTTTCCCCAGAGGGAATTGGATCCACCCAAAAGACCTGGAAGGGAAGGGAGAGACAGAAAAAGAGAAAAAAAAGGAGGGAAGAAAAAGAATTTTCAAATGGTTCAGAAGACCTTCAATTGTAAAACATTCAAAAAAACAAAACATATTAGAAAATGCTCAAAAATGAAAGTAGCAACAGTGAGCATGTTCTTAAGACCATTTGCCCATCTCAGTTGTAGAAAACCATCAGTTATGATAGCACAAGTTTGTTACAGAATGCGATATTTTGGTGCCTGTCACTCTGTGCAAAATATCTCTCCGGAAATCATAATTCATACGGGACTTTCAACTCAGCAAGGAAAGTCGCTGTGTCCTCCCCACTGTAGCTCTGGTCTAATTATGGACACCTGTTCTCAAGGGCTGGTTCAGGGTGTGACCATGACCCATCACGTTTGGAGACACGTTCTCCTCGCCTCTTGTGAGCTTCCCTGACACTTCAGATTCAAAATGTAGACAGGTTTCCCTTTATTCATTCTGACTACTGAAGAAAAACAAACCAAAAAAAAAAAAAAAACAACTTTTGACTGGCACAGTGGCTCACACCTGCAATCCCAGCACTTTGGGGAGCCTAGGAGGGAGAATTGCTTGAGTCAGGAGTTCAAGACCAGCCTGGGCCACATAGGAAGATCCCATCGCTGCAAAAATTTTTTTAAATAGCCAGGTGTGGTGGCACACTCTTATGGTCCCAGCTACTTGGGAAGTTGAGGCAGGAGGATTGCTTGAGACCAGGAGGTTGAGGCTGCAGTGAGCCATGATCACACAAGCACCGCTGTGCTCCAGCCTGGTAACAGAGTGAGACCCTGTCAGAATAAAAAAAATAAAATTAAAAAAAAAAAAACCTTTTATTTTTGAGGTATTTTCAAAAGTCCCATATTCCTGGGATGGGCATTTGGAAGAACGGTGTGAACTGTCTGCTGTATATTACAGTATGAACTGTCTGCTGTATATTATGGTATGAACTGTCTACTGTATATTACGGTATGAACTGTCTGCTGTATATTATGGTATGAACTGTCTGCTGTATATTATGGTATGAACTGTCTGCTGTATATTATGGTATGAACTCTCTGCTATATATTATTACTACTCAAGGCTTTTTGTTTTCTCATTAGTAGAGTCCAACCAGAGAGTTGTCTTTCAAGAAAGATTCCTGGGTTTATCATCAAACATCTCAGAGAAGTAGAGGGTGAATCTAAAGAGAAACGCCTCTGCAGCCAGGAAGGAAGGTGGCAGATGGGAGTCCTTTTTCCACTTGGTAGACTTTTTTATTGAGTAAGACTTTCTCTTTTGGTGAAAGAGAAAGTCACAGACCTCATCCAGTGAAGCCCTCTTCTCTCTGCCATGCATTCACCTCTAGTGGTGATTAAATTATGTGCCTCATTCTGTCTCTACCAGGGTGGAAATCCGTGACTTTCTAATTTGTTCCTACTTTCCTTTGAACTCACATCCCAATTAGTGGCACTTTAGTGGCAGTCAGGGGACAGCACATAGTGAAAGAAACCCAGAGAAGCTGACAGAGCAGAGCGGGCTTGTGAGCTGGGGTTCTGCAGTGTGCCAGAGATGCGGGGCCTTCCCAGGGCAACGCGACGGCACAGAGTGAGTGTTACAGGTGTGTCTGAGTTCTGTCTATGGATTTAAATGTATACATCTATTTTGTTTCCTCTTAAAGGCCCCAGGCCACATGTACTAGCAATTCAGATCGTGTTAAGGAAAAAGAAGCCCTTCTCACTACACACACACACACACACGCTTACATGTGCAATACAAATACAAAGTGAGAAAACCAACAACATCCAAAACATGCCTCAAGAGCACAAAAGGGCTAGATTTCTCCTCACCAAGAAATACCACTCTGTCTGCTCCCCGAACATGGGGACTCCGGGCTTTTCTCAGGGCCACAAAGAAGGGCCATTCCATCCAACAGGCAGCGTTTCAGAGCCTGCACAAGACTTCCACATGTTCCCAGGAGCTCGCTCTCTCTACCTGTGAGTGGCTAGGTGGCATTGTTGGCTGTTTCTTTCATGCCCCCTCTGCTTTGAACACAGAAACTAGCGTTTTTTGTTTTTTTGTTTTTTTGTCAATGTCTCCCAGAAGTAGTAGTGCCTACCACGAAGTCTACGGGAGCACGGGATCATAGGTGGATACCGATTGGTCGTTGCTGGGACACCATTCCTAGAAGTCTCTGGCAGTGTGTCTAAGAATAATGTCAGTACATTGCAGACCCTACAGGTGCCTGTGGGCAAGATGGGTATTTTGGGATCTCAAATGGCACGGGTAATTCTGGGACTTCTCCTCACAGGAGACAGGGAACTGCCATGGTAATGTTGATTTCCACGCTTTATGAAGACATGACAGAGAAGCACTGCTAATTAAACAAACATGAGATGAACAAGACAACAGCAATAAATTGTGAGCTAATTTAAAATAATAAAAGACATCCAAAAGAAATGAATCACAATGCAGAAACATAAAACCCTGTTTAAATAATTTGGGGGTATGTTCCAGAAGCCAGGTGCTAAGTAATCATTTAATTCTTCATTTCCATGGAATTCTTTAAGGTTCCTCATTGGGAAATGTTTTTTTAAAAATCACAGCTTAAGTAATTTAAATGAAAACATGTCTAAGGATGTTATGTGATAAAATTTCTGTAGTTTCCCAACCACATTTTGGAGGAATGTTTTCAAAAATTATCTGGGCACTCTATCAAAAGTGAACGTTTTCTTAATTACAAGGTTTATGTTACTTGGTGAAATTTTAATGTAATGAAACATTCAGCTGGACCTTGTGCTGGATGTAAAATAAAATTATTCATTGAAAATCAGACCACAGGCCACCTACTGTTTTTTTTAACAAATGGTTGAACTATCACGGGGTTACAGAACTTAACATGTAAATTGCAGTAGAACTTATAATTTCTGAGTCAAATCCCCAAAGACTGCCATTTAAGTCAAATATATGAGTGAAATTTTGCTTCTGTGCCATAATAATGCAATGAAATGGTCAAAAATCGGCACATATCTAGAGTAATTATTAACCCAATAATAATGTATTTTTAGTTATTTAATCAAAGGTATAAAAATTATTAATGTCAAGTTCTTCTTATAAAAATGAAGTTTTAACCACCAGCGTTTAATTTCTAGGGTGACAATGCTAAATCTAACCCATTAGGGGAATTTCTCACAAAGCCAAGTAGTACAAGTGAGAGAAAGATTGCAGCTCACATTTCAGGTCATTACTAGGAAATAGCAGAAAAGAACTATTTTTCTCCAAAATGGTCTTGAGCTAATTTTTAACATTAACTGAAATTGATCAATCTTCCATAAACTCAACTTGATCTATGGGCTAAGACAGAAACCATAAAGTAAATCCCATTGAAATCATATCCCTCATAGGTAAACATCGGTAGGAAGTGTGGGGGCTGGATATTTCTGCCGCACACTGCCCAAATCCTATTGTTTTCTATTTTGTGCTGCAGGGAAATCTGAAAGGTGACTTCGTGTCACCTGGTAGCAGTAATAGAATTTTCCCCTTTTGCTTCATCCCCTGAATGTTAAAACCTGTTGGTAATACAGAAATGTCCATTTTCATATCAGATCTGCTTAGGAGGCTGGGTTGCCCAAGAGTGCCTCAGTCGATGCCCAGCTTATGGCCCCGCTTGGTCTCCGTGGATTTCCCTCTGATGAAGGTCTTGCCTTCCACTGATGACACAGAAATTTCCACATGTGACCTGGCTGCCTATACCCCAAGACATCAGGAGGTAAAATTTTATTTTTGCAGCCATCGGGTATAAACGTATTCCACCTCACCCTGTCTTTCCCACATCTGGGCAGTCAAAAGGACCAGCAGGAATTCAACTCTGGCGTTATGGGGAAAATGAAATTTGTTCCATAGCTCCTGGAAGAGCAGAGTCCACTGAAAGTAAAGGACGATCTCCAAAGTTTCCATCCACCAAATGACGCTACTTCCTTTCGTATTCCACTTATTCACTCACACCCCAAAAGTGACAGGACAAAGTTGCCTTTTATTTTGCACCTGCTTTCTGAAAAATGTATAACTGTCCAGAGAAATGGGCAGAAGAATAGAGGAGAATGCCAGGAAAGGCCCTGAATAAACCAGTAACAGAACGTCAGTATCTAAATATTCAAAAGCCAGGCCAGGCGCGGTAGCTCACACCTGTTATCCCAGCACTTTGGGAGGCGAAGGTGGGTGGATCACTTGAGGTCAGGAGTTCGAGATCAGCCTGGCCAACATGGTGAAACCCCATCTCTATTAAAAATACAAAAATTATCCAGGCGCGGTGGCAGGCATCTGTAATCTCAGCTACTCAGAAGCTTGAGGCAAGAGAATCGCTTGAACCCTAGAGGCGGAGGTTGCAGTGAGGCAAGATGGCGCCATAGCACTCCGGCCTGGACAAGAAGAGTAAAACTCCATCTCCAGCCTGGACAACAAGGGCGAAACTCCATCTCAAAAAATTAAATACATATGATTAAATAAATAAATATTCAAAAGCCATTCATAGCCCAGAGTTAAAAGGATTAAAGACAGCACCTTTGTAAAAATAGCAACAGTCACCAATGCGTAAGGATGCACCAAAACATCCTTTCTTAAAGCCCTAGAAGCTCCCAGACACCTGACCTGACCCACACATCCCCTTCCTTCGAATACCCCAGCCTTAGTGCAGCGCCACTGCCAGCTCTGCTGCTCGCAAGTCCTGGTATCAATATCGCTGGGTTGGCTTATCAGCATTCTCATATTTCACCCGAGAACCTGCACCGCCAAAGAGCCGACGATGTACCTCTCCCATCCCAGTTCTCTCCCTGCCCCCCTGGCCCAGTGTGATTCCTCAGTGGTCCTTGAACCCTCCACTGTTACTGCTCTTTCATCATTATCTAAGGTGATCAGTCAGCTCCGTGCCACCCTCTGTCTTTTCGATCCAGTGCCAACTGCACTACGGAAAGCTGTCAGTCCTGTGCCTTTTCCATCTACACTGAGTCTCATTAACACCTCTCTTTCCTCTGGCTATTTGCCACTGCGACTTAAGGAGACTGTTGTTCCTAAACACACACAAGAAAACCATGCTAAAATGCATTTGTGGGTCTGTCTGATTTAAACTCACAAATACGGAGTAATTTTGAGTTAAAATAACTCATAGCAAGCTTTAAAGCAACTTTTAGCCTAGTCGTTTCCATTTAAACCAAAATTTTGCCTGCAACCTGGACACAGAGTTCTCAGTGAATCACCCAGTCAATGCATTTTTAAAATACCTTCCTACAACGACCAATATTTATGAATTTCTAATCTACCAGAGAGACATAGGCCTAGAACAGGAAAAGTACTTTCAGATACAATAGATGGCAGCTGAGAATATAATGTGTGTATTGTATTTAGAACAATGTATTTTCCCTTGAAAGGGTCTGATAGATGGATAGAGACACCTCTGTGCCCTCCTGAACACCCACTCTGTCTTCCTTCTGTTTCAAGAAGAACTTTAGGCTTTCATAAGACATTTTTTTTTTTAAATCAAGTGCCCAAAATACCTCTTAGAAAACCCATCCTAAGGGATAACCACAACTGAGCATCCATTTGGAGAAGGGAAATCACTGGATCTGACATTTCGCCATCAACACGGCGCACACCTCGGATTCCTGGAAAGGTTTAGTGGGATCCAAGAAGTTCCAGTCTCTGACTGTCACAGGAAGTCATCCTCCAGTCAGGTCCCTAAAGTAGCAGTATCCTCACTGTGATCTTGGGATTCCTGAGGCTGCAGACTTCCATATGACTTGGATTCTTCATTTGTTATTTGTCTGTGGACCACGACTGAGGCCATCTTGTTTTTTTCCACTCCATCTTCATGTCCACGTGTCTCAGGGGAAAGGACGGAATGAGGACTAGGAAACACCCATCACAGTGCTGGGCTCACCTAACATCTGCATAGACTGGGTCACTCTCAGCTTCTGGATGGCAGGCTGGGCATGGAAGTGGTGGAAGCCTGGACCAGTGGGGCTACTCACTGGCTGGATCCACACATCTTGGTTGGACGACTCTGCACCCAGCAGTGATAACCAGCTAGCTCGCTAACGCAGGAAGAACAGTGGCTCCTCATCCTCAGTGTCCCCTGTGCAGGTGCATACAGACTGTACGGGCAACACATTCTCCTGGAATCCCTACTTGACTTTCCTTCTTTCTCACTAGACTCTGAGTCACCTGCCAGTTGTATTATGGTTTCAGAGCCCAGCACAGAGCATGTCACGCAAATAATTAAGTGACTGCATCTTCCGAGGGACCCACACTTATTTAAGATAGGTGTATTCACAGGGATAATTCACTAGTGCTCCAGGCACCTGTTATGGACCAGAGGAGTCAGGGGAGAACACAAGAGGGAAACAGAGGCTGGGCCTGAGGAGCTCACGGGAGAGCATCTGATGCCACATCTTGGGGAGCACCCAAGTGCATATCCCGCTTACCCACTCATCCCCCCAAATGACAGGATGAAGTTGCCTTTTATGTTGCACCTGCTTTCTGAAAAATGTGTAACTGGGCAGAGAAATGGGCAGAAGAAGAGAAGAGAATGCCAGGAAAGAACCTGAGTAAACCAGCAACAGAACATCAGCATCTAAATATTCAAAAGCCATTATAGCCCAGAGTTAAAAGGATTAAAGACATCAACTTTGTAAAAATGGTGACAGTCACCAGTGCATATGGGCAAACATCCTTAAAGCCCCGGAAGCTCCCAGGCGCCTGACCTGGCCCGCACTTCCCCTCCCGCCGAACACCCCAGCCTAAGCTCAGCACCACTGCCAGGGTCTTTACAGTTTGTCACAGAGTTTTTCGGGTGCATTTTCAGGAATTTCCTAAGTAGGTTCTGATATTTTAATGGTGCCCACTTTGATGGCTGCCCATGGTGGGTACTGGTTGATGTGGGAGTGATCAGGAACACTGAGCAGTGGACTGAGGCCTCCACAGCAAAAGAGAAAACTAGCCCGGCTCGGCGTGTCCACCTCAGTCTCTGATCCACTCCAGGACAGACCCACCCTGTAAGAACAGCCCTGAGAGCCACATTTAGGGAGCACCCAGTGTACAACTTGATACGGTCCCCTGGGCTTGGAAAGCCCAAGGTTCACAGCCAGGGGCTCACCTGGCAGCCCCTGACCCATGCCTCAGCACCAGGTATGAAAGGCCTTTGGCCATTCTGGATTGTAAACCAAAAACAAAATTGAAGGGCCCTCACCCCAACCATTTACATGGACTCCCTCCTCAGCCAGGGTATGGGAAAGTTAACCTGAAAGACTGGGTCAGGCTATGACAGGAAGGTGGCATCCGACAGACCTTGCTATGCCCTCCTCACTTCAGGATTTCAGGAAAATCCGGCCAGCATTTAACATCAACACAGAACTTAAGTCTGATAAGAAACATTTACCATCTATTCTTTCTGAAGCCTACTACCTGGAGGCTTCTTTTGCATGATGAGACTTGGGGACAACCCAAACATTCCTTTCTACTGGTAATAACTCTGTCAACCAATTGCCAATCAGAACATTTTTAAATCTACTGGAAACTTAGAAGCCCCCATGCTTCGAGTTGTCCCGCCTTTCTGGACTGAACCAACCAACATCTTAAATGTATTTGATTGATGTCTCACGTCTCCTTAAAATGAATAAAACCAAGCTGCTCCCTGACCACCTTGGGCACATGTTCTCAGGACCTCCTTGGGGCTGTGTCAAGGGCCATGGTCACTCACGTTTGGTGCAAAATAAATCTCTTCAGATATTTGACAGAGTTTTACTCTTTTCATCAACAGAATGAATACTTTTTGTCCTTGATCTTTGTGGCAAATAATTGAGTTTGGGAATGCTATCACTAACCCCAAGTGAATTAGAACACACCGAGAGGAAACAGTTTTTAAAATATGACTGTTATGGATGGAATGTTTGTGTCGCCCACAAATTCATACATTGGAGCCTCAACTCTCCATGTGATGGTATTTGGAGATGGTACCTGTGGGAGGTGATTGGGGTTAGACGTGGCCATAACGGTGGGGTCCTCATGACAAGATTATTGTCCTTGTAAGAGACATAAGAGCTTTCTCTCTCTCTCTCTCTCTCTCTCTCTCTCTCTCTCTCGCCCCCCACCTCCATCTCTCTCCTCCTCTCCCTCTGTCTCTCTGCCAGGTGAGTATATAGCAAAAAGGCAGCCATCTGCAAGCCAGGAACAGAGCCCTTCCCAACCCTGCTGGCACGCTGAGCTTGGACTTCCAGCTCCCAGAACTGTAAGACGATAAATGTCTATTGTATAAGCCACAAGTCTATGGTATTTCATTACAGAAGCCTGAGCTGACTAAGGCAAGAACTCTACAAAAGAAAGCACTTTTTGAATTCAGGGAGCCCAAAAAGCATAATCATCAATTATTTTTGCTTGAAATTAAATAAAGCAAAAGTGACTTCATGAGAGAGAAAAAAGGGAAGAGAGGAAGAAGAAAGACCATGGAAGGAAAAAAAAAAAGTTCTGTGGAAAAGTTTTCTTTGAAGCATTCAGCTTGGATGCTGAATGCCAACCTTCAATCCAGGTTGGATTTTTAGAGCCAACTTAGATACTCCTAAAATATTGCTGTGTAGTTGAAACATTTTTGTAAATGCCTAAATGAATGGCATGGCTATAATAAGCATCTTTTCTGGGCTAGATTACACCATCGAACCAAGTTAGAGTCCTAATTATCAGGTTTTCTTGGGAACAACTGGCTGAGCACGCTTGTACTAAAATATATTTAATTTGGTTTTATATAGCATCTTTTAGTACACACTGTGCCTTATTTCAAACCGCTTTAATGAGTAATGAATTAGATACTTGCAGGGCAGTGACTCCTCAGATGAACGGTGGAGATATTATAGGCTCAGCGATAGTTCAACTTGGAAAACCAGGGCCTGCGTGGAAGCTTAGCTACTGTTTTCTGCAGGAAGGGCCATGCTGCCATGCCTTCTCACATGACCGCACAATGCACAGGGTGGCCGAGGCTGGGGAGCCTAGAGAAGCAGCACGGGGATCGCGGCATGCTCTGTGGTGGGGCAGGTGCTAGGGAGACATGAGGCTGTGTGCAGCTGGCAGGCAGAGGGGTTACCTGGAGAGGACAGAGCTGCCCGCAGCCGTATCTCAGTCAGCAGGCAGCAGCAGGGAGCCAGCAATCAGCCATTGTGTGTCCCCAGCAGCGGGCTGGTTGAGCATGACATTAGGGAATTTGATTAGAAACAATTTTAGAAAATCCAGGCAAGCAGAGACTAGGACTCAGAGTCCTGTCCCCAAGCTCAGGCAGGTCCCTAGGAGTACCTCAGAGCCTGAATTTCTGTATGTTTAAGGTGATCATTCATCCCAGTTTGCAAGGTGCAGAGGGGTTCCCTGGGACATGTGCCATCCTACAGAATATTCAGTGCTAAGCTGGGAAAGTCCTGGGCAAACAGGGACCAATTGGCCACTCCACCAATATCTAGATTGGCATTTCTCAAAGGCTGATGCTCAGACCATCTGCATCAGCTCATTAAAAACCCAGACACCTGTGCCTTCACCTGAGACCTACTGATTCCTAATTGCATGGGTGAAGAATCCAATAGTTTGCATTTAACCAGTGCTTTGGCTGACTCATATATGCAAACTACTTCTTAGCACCATTTTCCTAGAAGAGCTAAAAGAAGCAGGAAGCATTTTATCAATAAAGTAATGCTGAATTTTCCCTGAGTAGAGGCAGATTCCTAGGCCAGACAGAGCTGAACCCTCTCAATGGGGTCAAATTGTCCCAACCAGCAAGAACAGGACGGCTGGAGGATTGGAGGACTGGGCCCATCCTGATTGCCTATGATGCCTCTGTAGGCCAGATATCACACTGTGTCTTCCTCAAGAGTGGATAGGGCAAAGCTACCCTAAGACAAAGCACATGAGCAATTCTACTCTATTTCCAGCATTTTGCAAAGCCTTCAGAAAGTGAGAGTGAGTGCTGCAAAGGAGGAGGGACGGAGCCCAGTGCATCCTGCGCAGACGACCTCCCAGGGATGAGAGGCTCCATCAGGGAATGACCGCTTGGAAAGAATGAAACTAACTTTTGCTGACTTCTGCCTGGGTGAGAAACTGTCATCTTTATCACGATCAAAACTTGCCACTACCACTCAATTAGATAGATAATACTGGGTCCATTATTAAGATATGACAACTGAAGCTAGGAAAAGTGACTTGCCCAAGGTCACATGGCAAATAATAAATAAAGCCAAAAATATCAGACTCAAAGCCCAGATCTTTCCTAGTACACCCCACCCCCTGACCCCCTGGCCCTTTAAATCTTACAGTTCTAAGGCTCCTGTTTGCAAAACCTCATGAGAAAGCTACTGCCTTCAGACTTATCTCAATGTTTGTCCAACTTGTCACAGGTTCTGCTGCTTGCAAAGGGTCTAAATCCCCTCTGTTCACATCCCACCATCACACTACCTGGTTTTCATCCCAGCTCCACTCTTCCCAACTGTGTGACCTTGAGAAAATTACATGATCTCTCTGGGCTTCACTTTCTTGTCTTTTATTGAGTATAGCAATAGTGATTTCCTCCCTATTTAAAAATAATACTATGTTAAAAGTAACATGAAATAAGAACAGGGCTTATCACATACTAAATGCTCAATAACTGTGAGCTGCTAGTCTATCTTTATGATAAAACATGCATGTGAAATGGCTACTGGGTTTATAATATTACGATTTGGACATAGATAACCATAAGATCCAGAAAGGAGGAATGTTTGTCTGTTTTGTTTTCTGCCTGAGGTTTGTTTTCACTGCAATGTTTGTGAAATTATATTCAATGGCTTGAGGCACTTACCATGTATGAAAAGGTCCAGCTAAGAACACAATAATAAAACTAATTCTCTAGCCTCCAGAAACTCTCACAAGGTGGAGCAATAGCCATGTTGAATTGAGTAACAAAAGCAACCATACAGCAAAAGCCTGCTGTGTGCCAAGCACCTTGTGTCAATTACCTGTTTCACTGTTTACAACAATCTCACCAATTGTATTCACCCACAATATGTTATTACATATTATATGTCAGGCACTGTACTAGATGCTGGGAACATAGGAATTAATGGGAAAGACCTGCCTCCTGCCCCTTATTGAGCTTCCAGTCTACTGCAGAAGTTAGATGTTGTACTATCTGTAGATATTAGTATTAAAGTTCTTTGATAAATGAGGACTAACTTAGCAGGCTCGAAGATATTAAATGACATTCAAGTGACATGGCCAGAATGTGATGGCATCTGAATTCAAACTCAGGTCAGCTTAGTGTCAAGGCTTGTACATGCTCCACCATCCCAGTGTTTATAGCCTACCAGACCAACTAGAAGAAACGTCAAATGATAGAAAACAATATATAAGAGTATAGAGAAACTACCGTTGAAAACCCTGAGGAGTAAGTGACTAAATATGTATTCAATAGCCTGAAAAGATTTTAGAGATAATGACTTTTATTCTGAACATGAAAATAATTCCAATATCCACAGGCAGGCAAGAAGGGTATTCCAATTAGGAGGAATAGCATGTGCAAAATAGTGCAGGTCAGAAAGGGGGTGCAGAGCGATGAGACAACAGTAGATCCCCTGAGCCTGGAAGGTTCCTGTGGGGGAATGGGGAGACAAAGTGAGAGCCTGGGACAAAGTGGAAGGCACAAGCCAGGGAAACTTGGCAAGGGCCTCAGACACTGTCATGAAGAATGTGAATTTGATTGTCAGGACAATAGGGAAGCTTTGGAGTCTGAGAATGAAAGTGTCAGGAGAAGCAGGTGGAACAAGGCAGTGAGCAGTGTCCTCTCCTCATGCTTCCTTCCTTTCTGGTGTGAACTTGGCAGAAGCTCTCACCAAACTGCCCCTCCCTAGTTACCCCTGCTCCCACAGGGGAGAACCCACTGGTACTAGCCCATGAGTTCTTGCCAGTCTTCCCAGCCTTTCCTGAAAGGCACCCATTTAGGAAGTTATTTCTCTTAAGCTCCCATCTACGACATCATATCAGACACCCCCATCTACTCAATGCAGGCAAACATAAATGAATCTCATTCTTTCTCAATGATATGTACCCACCAAGCCATAAAGTAGAGCATGCGGGTCACCACCCTTCACTTGGGACACAAATATCTGTACATTTTTGCTGGGGGATCAAGATTTTAATAATGAAAAAGATAAGATGACCCATTCTATGGAGCTGAGTCAGCCTCTTTCTCCAGCCACCTCATTATCACTGAATGGGCTCATGAGGAAAGTGTCCATGGCGGCAGGGATGGAAGCTAGGCATGGGCTCAGCAACATGGACTCCCCATTCACTAAGGCTGACCCGGCTATGACCACTGCTGAGTGCCCAATCTGGCAGCAGCAGAGACCAACACTGAGCCCCTGATATGGCATCACTCCCCAGAGTGATAAGCCCGTTACCTGGTGGCAGGTTGATTACATTGGACTGCTTCCCTTATGAAAGGGACAGCATTTTGTTATTACTGATTATTTAATCTAGATACAGATTTGTCTTCCTTTTGCACAATGCTTTTGTTAAAACTATCCATGGACTTCAAGGATCTATTATAAACGTCATGGTATTCCACGCAGCTTCACTTCCAATAAGGAACTCACTTCACAGGTAATGAAGTGCAGCCACAGGCCCATGTTCATGAAATTCACTGGTCTTACCCTGTTTCCCACCATCCTGAGGCAACCAGTTTGATAGAATGGTATAGTGGTCTTTTGAAGTCACAGTTGCACCATCAGCTAGGTGACAATACCTTGCAGTGCATGGGGCAAGGTTCTCTGGGAGGCTGTATATTTTCTGAATCAGTGTGCAATATATGAGGCTGTTTATCCCATTTTCAAAACTCACAGGTCCAGGAATCAAGGGGTGGAAATGGGAGTGGCACCATTCACTATTACCCCTAGTAAACCACTGGCAAAAATTTTTTCTTCCTGTGCTGATGGACTTGTGTTCTGAAAGCCTAGAGGTTTCAGTTTCAGTGGAAGGAGTGGTTCCACCAGGGGACATAATGATTCCATTAAACTGGAAGTTAAGACTGCGACCTGGACACTTTGGTCTCCTCATAACTCTAAATCAACAGGCAAAGAAGGGATTTGCTCTGCTGCCTGGGTGATTGCTCAGGACTACAAAGGGGAAGTTAGACTGCTAGTCCACAACAGAGATAAGGAAGAGTATGTCCGGAATACTGGAGATCATTCAAGGTGTCTCTCAGTATGATCATGCCTTATGATTAAAGTCAATGGAAAACTACAGCAACCGAATGCGGGCAGGACTCATAGCCTAGACTCTTCAGGAATTAAGGTTTCGGTCACCCCTCCAGGAAAAGATTCATAACCAGCTGAGGTGCTTACTGAGGACAGAGGAAATTCAGAATGGGCACTGGAAGAAGGTGGTTATAAATACCAGCTACAATCACATGAGCAGTTACAGAAATAAGTACTGTAATTACCATGAATATTTCTTCTTTATTTTCTTAAGAATATGTGTGTGTGTGTGTCTTTTTTTCTCCCCTCTTATTCCCTTATCACATAACATAAGATGCATTGGCTTTATATCATAATATTTAAATATTGCTGAAATTACCTCACAGTATTTAAGCTAGAAGATATCAGAAGAAAGGTAAACATCACTCAAGGACTTCACCTCCTCTTCGGGAGAAGAGGTTAGTGCATTTTCATCTGTACACAGCATAGTTGTATCATGTTAGGCAGAATTAAGACCTTGTCATTGACTTTATTCAGAGATTAAGTATGGTTTGAGGAGATGTGCATATGTGTCAAGTTGACAGGGGTACACGTCTGATGATTAATTTTGTCAGCCTGATTGGGCTACGGGGTACCCAGATTCTTGATCAAACATTATTCTGGGTGTTTCTGTGAGGGTGTTTTTGATCAAACTGAAGTTTAAATTGGTAAATGGGTAAAGTAGATTGTTCTCTCTAATGCGGTGGGCCTCATCTAATCAGTTGAGGGCCTGAATAGATCAAAAAGGCTGTCTCTCCCCCAAGTAAGAGAGAATTCTTCCTGCCTAGATGGTCTTCAAAGTGGAACAATAGTTTTTTCTTGCCTTTGCACTCTAACTAAAACATCAGGGCTTCCTGGGTCTCAGTCCCACCAGCCTTCAGACTAGAACTACACTGTTGGTTCTCCTGGTTCTCAGGATTTCAGACTCAGACTAGAACTAAACTGCTGGCTCTGCTGGGTTCCCAGCTTGCCAGCTCACTCTGCAGATCAAAGGACTTGCCAGCCTCCATGATGGTATGAACCAATTCCTTATAATAAACCTCTTTCTGTGTGTGTATACACACACACACACACACACACACGTCCTATTGGTTCTGTCTCTCTGGAGAACACTGACTAATACATTTACTAAATGTAAGACAGTAGGGTTTGCCTTTTTTGCTTACTACTTTACCACCAGCATCTAAAGCAGTGCTTGGTAGGGGATGTGCTCAGATGTTTGTTGAGGGAGTAAAAATATCAATGCATTTGTTTTATGAAATGGAGCATACTTTCAGCAGTTTCACTACACAAAACAAATATTAAATTAAATAAATAAAATCTTGCCGGGCGCAGTGGCTCAAGCCTGTAATCCCAGCACTTTGGGAGGCCGAGACGGGCAGATCACAAGGTCAGGAGATTGAGACCATCCTGGCGAACACAGTGAAACCCCGTCTCTACTAAAAATACAAAAAACTAGCCGGGCAAGGTGGCGGGCGCCTGTAGTCCCAGCTACTTGGGAGGCTGAGGCAGGAGAATGGCGGGAACCCAGGAGGCGGAGCTTGCAGTGAGCTGAGATCCGGCCACTACACTCCAGCCTGGGCGACAGAGCAAGACTCCGCCTCAAAAAATAAATAAATAAATAAATAAAAACTCAAACATTGGGGCCTTTATCAGTTCTTTACACCTTTGCCAGGTAACACAATTGTAGCTTTTTGATTCCTCACCCATCACCTGGGAACCTGAATTAAGTTGCCACCGTTTACATCCAGGTTTAAAATACTGGGGTTAAGATAAATAGCTTCCATACTCACTAACGAATCCCCGTTAAAACGACAGAATGAAAAACAAAACACCACAAACTCAATTTTTATTAAAACCAGAACTCCTCTATAACCCCACACCCCCACATCTGAAGGGCTCCCCAGGGCAGTGAAGAGCAGAGTAAGGAATATGGAACAACCCCTGGACAGAACACTACTGGCCGTGGCCACAGAGCTCAGAGAAGACTTTCAAGCCCCAATTTTTTCTGAGTAGGCAATTCGCCATGAGAGACAAAATCTGAGATCCCTAGTTTGGATTCAAAAGAGTCGAGCATGCCAGTTTGCAAGCCAGCTTGTAACAGAATTCTCCCTGGATTCTGCATAATACCATGGAGAAGCAGAAGAGAGGTGGATGAATGAGGAGACACGTCAGTGGCCATATTTCAGGAAGCCGTTGGTTGGAGAGGCAGAGTCGGGGAGATCCTGTTAGAAGCAGGCTTGCAGTTGTTGCTTTCTTTGGTTGGAAAGAGGCAATTGCCAAAAAGATTTATCATCTTACAGAACTTTGCAGATAATGAAGGAGAAGTCTGTCTGCCAGGATGCTGCCCTGGTCCTTCCCAACATTAAACTTCCTGAAAATGCTGGCCCATGAATAATTCACCTCCTTCCAATAATTTTTTAAAATGGATAAGCAAATAAGCACAGAATACATTTAAATTGCTACTTGAAAAGGAAGAAAATGAACAGGAAAACAAATGGTAAATAAAGAGCACTCATTAGAAAGAGGTTTCTGTGGAGCAGATGAAAATTGGTACCAAACATGCGCCATGAATTTGTTTAAAAAGTTAATGAAATAATTACTTCTTTAATGTAAAATCTCAAAGCAGAGCTACAGGAGCTTAAAAAATACATTGACTGCCAACAGTAGGAGAAGAAATAAGAGGAAAAATAGGAGTGAATGAAAAAATAAAACCATCACAGAAATGAAGACCACCTTGACAGTCAGGAATGTACATTTCTGGCAACACAGAAAAAAGACATGGAGGACAGGACTGAGGAACTGAGCAAACAAAGTGGAAATAAGGAAACATGGGTCAAAAAGTAGAGGGAAAAATAATGCATAGATAAGACGGAAATAAGATAGGCAACAAACACTTAAATGGTATCCCTGAAGCAGAGCACTGAAAAACTGAAACAGGAAAGGAAAACAAATTTTGAGATATAATTTAAGAAAACTTTTCAGAAAAGGCAACTTGAATCTACAGACTAAAAGCATGTGCGATGGACCAAGAAAAATCATGTGAGCAATCAATACTGAGTCACATGCTAGTGAAGCTATTGATCCTCCAAAAGAAGAAAGAATCCTTTGGGGACATAGAGGATTAATCAGCTCTAAGTGCCGGGCAGTGCAAGAACACAATGAACAGTCACCTGAAACTCCCGGGGAGGGAGGGCGGTAGCCCAAGAATTTTGTAGCTGGCCTAACAATAATCCAAGTATTAAAAGAAACAAATGTGCCAGAACTCAATAAATATAATACCTATAAGCCCTTCTTATAGAAACACCTGGAGGGCAAATCTCAGCCTAGCCCAAAGTAAATGGAACCACCATCAGCCAAGGACTCTTCATGAGCATCAAACCCACTTATCAGGAGCATTAAACTGTGACATCACTGAGAATTTTGATAAAAGAAAAAAATACAAACATGTATAGGTATATGTATTTTCTAACTGTACATATGTACAGGTATGTCTAACCCTACATTACATAAAAACTGCTTCAACAGTTGAGTAGTGATGAGGAAGAGTGGATTTAGAAATACTGTAAGTTCCCAGTTTTTCTCATCTTTACATAAGGAAAGCAAAGATGTAAATTTTAAAGCTGATAAATCAAGTAATACATGTAAAAGCATATATAAATGTACAAATGCAGTAAACACCAGGAAAATAATATAATTTATATTATAGTTATAATCTAATATAAATATATAATAATACATATACATTTCTATTATCATTTATAATAGAAATTATGTTATATGCTATATGTTATATTTTACATATAATTTATATTATGTGTATTATTTATTATATATAAATTATATGTCATTTATATATATATATAAATTTTATATAATACATTATATAATGACATTTATATATTATATATAAATTTTATAATATAATTATATATTATATATTATAATACATCAATATATATAACTACATATATAGTGTTTATGTTATATAATTTATATATAATTATATATTATAAATTATAATTAAGTTATATAGAATATAATTCTATTCTATATATAGTACTATTAATAATTATACTATTTATATAGTAATATTTATATAAAATTAAAATATAATTTATATATAATGTAATTTTGGCTGGACTTAGATGTGCCCAGTTGTTTCTATAAGAAGGATTTATATTTATTCTATTTTTGGAGTTCTTGTATGTTTGTTTCCTGTAATACTTGATCTGTTGTTTGGCCAGTTACAGTAATAGAATATAAAACTGGATGGAGAGGAGGCGGCAGAGTATAGATGTATACTAGCCATGTCATTGTTTTAATTATTTATAAAAAATATTTAACATTTTTACAACACAGCAAAATAACTCATCTTGAAAATAGTGAGCAGAGGGAATCTACTCCCTGGGGTTTGGCACCAGCTTTTAACTTGATTCTGTGCCTGTGCCAGTTTTCTTGTGCTGAGGCCACCAGCAGCAACACAGGTTTCTAATGGTGGATCAGTGGTGGCACACTCACTAACACAGGCAACGGCTTTACCATATTACACAGTCACATGCAAAGCTAAATTGCGTAAGTTCAGACAGTAAACTACATAAGCCACATCATGTCATTCAATCCTCACTATGGCCCTGTGAAGCAGGCAGTGTTTTATGTCCCACTGCTGAGAAAAGGAAAACTTTGAAAGATTACGAGGCACACAGATAGAAAATTGCAAAGCTGGGACTTGAACTTGGGTCTGACTAGCTGCAAAGTGTATGCTCTCAAACTGAAGGAGACCTCGCTTTAAAACGCGATCTGAGTTTTTTATGATGCACAAAGAATATTTGCATATTATTGACATCAAATTTCAAAAAGAGATCCTTATTAACCCAGTTAGCTTCTCAGTCTGGAATATCCCTTCCCCTCAGGCTTTGTCAATTTAAATGTTTCTCATTCAAGGGGTGACTCACACATCACATTCTCCACCTTCCCTCCCCACCCTAGGAATTGCTGATGTTGGCTTCTCCTGAGCTGCCACAGCTCAGCACCCATGTATAACAGGCTGTCATTCGGCCATCTAATATCATTTAGGCGCCAGGCACTGCGCCTTGTCCAAATAAATGGTAATTGACAATTCAGAAATGA
The DNA here is from genome assembly GCF_007565055.1 of Rhinopithecus roxellana. Lineage (NCBI taxonomy): Eukaryota > Metazoa > Chordata > Mammalia > Primates > Cercopithecidae > Rhinopithecus > Rhinopithecus roxellana. Next base: position 49,124,343 of record NC_044559.1, read on the forward strand.
TATTAAATTTCAACATTAGCTTTACAAATTGACACTTTCATCTTCTTTGGACCACTTTATCTTAATGCAGATTTTGAGTTTTTTTGAGGCAAAAGTCAGGGCACTCCACCTCTCTTCTACTAGGCGAAGAGCACACAGCTCATATTATGGGAAGTTACCAAAACTAAAAACATGGGCTGAGCACGGTGGCTCACGCCTGTAATCCCGGCATTTTGGGAGGCTGAGGTGGGCGGATCACTTGAGGCCAGGAGTTCGAGACCAGCCTGGCCAACATGGCAAAACCTTGTCTCTACCAAAAAATACAAAAATTAGCCGGGTGTGGCAGCGCGTGCCTGTCATCCCAGTTACTCAGGAGGCTGAGGCAGGAGAATCGCTTGAACCTGGCAGGCGGAGGTTGCAGTGAGCCAGGATCCGGCCACTGCACAATCGAGCCAGGATTAAGACTCTGTCTCAATCATCAATAAATCAATAAATATAAAAAATAAAAATATAAAATAAATATAAAAGATAAAAATATAAAAAACTGTGACCTTAAACTTATTTTTAGGGGGCAGGGAGAAGGGAATGATGAAAAACAAACTATAAAAAAACGGTGATTCAGAAACAAACACAAATCCTGTGCAGTCTCCACAGGTTTATGATCACGTTGAGGAGGTTAAAATCCAGTGTCAACTTTCAGTTGTCCAGTGTGTGGAAGGCTCCAATCTGCGGCTTCTCCTGTTCGTTCAGCAGGAGGTGGGCAAGAGGGTAAAAAAACCCAGCGTGACTCTCTTTTCTACAGTTAATCGTCTACTTCCCAGACAAAAAAGAGGCTCCTGACTGTTGACTCTAACATTCCCTTTTGATTTTTGCTACCACGAAGGTTTTAGGGGGAGAGCTACAAGAAGGTTTAGGAAATGCCTTTTAAATTTCCTTTACCCATCTGTATAATCTTCATCTTTATTTCTTTAATCCCCATTGCCTATGCATTAGCACCTCAAAAGCTTGTTATTTAGATCAAAGCAGACTTAGGAAGCAGCTAGCCTATCTTGAATTTTATCCAAAAAAAAAAGACTACAGTCAAGGTAATTTCACTTTCCCTTTAAATAGCATATTTCAGTCATGTCCCAAAACACCTGTTTGTTGTTTTTCTTTCAATTAAAGAGCACAGTGCCCTTCTAGAATACATGAGATATTTTTTTCTATGAGTTTCTCAGTTCCCCGCTCTCCTCCCCGGCTAGATTCTGGATAGAATGGGAACAATGCACCTTTATCAACTCGGGAATATTCGTGGAGAAAACCTCACCCATTTAATCTCATGTTTTTCCACAACATGAATTGGGATGGCCTTTGGAAAAAATCTAAGAAGGGGCAATGAACTCCTCTAATGCACGCAGGGTGTCTGGGGTGAACAAGGTTAGACACATCGCTATTGTCCTACTGCTGCTGTGGGTCCTGCAGCAGGAACAGAAGGCCTCGGAGAGGAGCTTCCTCCTGAGGCCTCTCACCCATTCACCTGGAGGAGCCGGGAGTGGGTTTGGATTCTGTGGAGTTTCTCGTCTGCCTCTTTCCCCCATTGCTTTGAACGTCCATGAAGCAGTTACCCCAAGCTTGGAATGATGGACTCCATGAGTAGAAAGAGCCCTAACTCCAGACAATTTCATGATCTATTCTCTATCAGACAATTTCATGTATCTATTCTCTATTCTCCATTGCTGTTAATAAACCAGGGGGCCATGGGTTTGCCCCGTGCTGTGCAGGTGCTACATGGGACATCGTCCCCGCCACCACTGCTCCAGCACAGTGCTGGGCCTAAGAGCAGAAGAGAAAACACCAAGTGATGGTCAAGATCATTCATCAGAGGAAGAAGCTCAAGAGTCTTATGAGGGAGACAGACACCTCATGGTTATAAAGCAGTTCGTCCCGGACGTGACTGGCGAGTGTCTGGGTCACAGGGTAGAGGTCTGATTATATACTGTAAAATCAAACACCCCCAAAGAATGGCCAAACAAAAGCCTTTCCAAGGCATTTTTATGCCAGCCTCTTTCTCTCAGTTAGATCCCTGTTGATGTTGGAGGGGCCGAGATGACCTGAAACTGAACAAATTTAAAGCCGAAGTAGCCATTTACAGAAAATGACTTCTTACTTTGGGACAGCCGAAAATGTCTGAAAACATGAGTAATGTGTCTTATAGCAAACAGCATAAAACAAATGTTGCAAAACCTGCTTCCTTATGTGGTACATTGTACTTTTATGCATGTACGCTGTGTGAACAAGAGGGTTAAAAGTTAAACAGTCGCCTAGGGCTAAAGGCAAACGCACTGCACAGGTAGGGAATGGGCTTCTTGACTTCCAAACTATTACTATATGTCTTTAGCAGGAACTCACAGGCACCAGTGTGCAAAAATGTCTTTCCTTAAGGTGCTGGGTATTATGAAATTGGGCTGTTTTAATGTCTGAAATAGCCATCTGACCTTTAATCCAACGTCGTAAATTTATCATTGTCTGAAATTGGTAGACCATCATTCTTATTAAGGCCAGTTTTTAGGATTTAGCATTTACAGAATACTTAGTCTCCAGTGTATGAAAAGAGATGTGAAATTCACTGGGGTATCCTAGAAAACGGCTGAATAAAAAGGAATTAGCTATTTTGAAGCCGAGACATGGTTCCATTGCTGAATGAACTAACAAAGGCAAGAGAGAAACAATGCCGGGTAAGATCAACTTAGTCTATATTTCATAAGATGGTAAATACCTAGAAGTCATGTTTATGTATAATGAATTACAATCCTTCCACATTTACCTTAGTAACATTTTACAGGGGTTGTATTTTACTCCCAACTACCAATTATGTCATCATTCTGGCATTTACCTGGATATAATGATACACAGCCAACCCATTCTTGTAACATAATTCATTGCTTAAAAGTGTTTGTAAAGTCACACGGCATTCTACACACACATAATGACTCGGATATTGCTATTAAATTTTACCGATTAAAGTTTAGTAAACCTCAAAAATCTTATGTTGGTTTCTGTGTATCTTATTAATCCTAAAGGAAAAGATGTTCAGCTATTTAAATGTCAATGAATGTGTAACCCTGTAAAAAGCAGACATTGTATATTCTGTGACACAATACCTCACCTACCATTTTAATGGAAGACAGAGACTTGCTTTTTTAACTGTTAAAGGCAGGTCATTTAGACTTTCACTGCTACCCCCATATTATGTCATCTATTAAAATATGAAAATACACTAAAAAAGCATGCACATACACACCTTCACACCTCATACTCTCATACCCCAGGTTCCTTTCCTTGACTCGTTAAACTGAGTAAAGAAATCACAACTGTACCATTGGTTTGCATTCATTCATTTTAATTTAGATTTGAGAAAAAACAAGAATTCAGATCCTTTTATAAGCTTGTGAGGTCACCAAATTTAAATTAAGCCTCCGCCTATAAAGCACATTAATAAAAGTACTATACGGAGGGAAATTTAATATGAATGGTTAAAATGCATGGAATTCAGATTTTACTGTCAAACAGCTCAATTAAACAAATTGAATTTTTAAGCAACAAAAGGGAATTGAATCAAATTAGGAACAGAGTGTGATGTGAAATGTGGACCTTTATGAGGAGCGCCGGCCCCTCCAGCATGGAGCTTTCTTTATTTGTTGCCTCGGCAGTTAGAGGAGGCTGGCAGAACCGCATCACAACAGGATAAAAATGTTCACCGTTGAAACACAGTTTTTGGCTCCCAATAAATCATCTGTCACTTCATCACAGCCCAGTAGATAATGAGCAATAAAGTTTTCACACTCAGGGAATGAGGACACAGACACAAGAAATACAGCTGAAGCCATAAGTCTGGCTCTGCTGTGAGTGGAAAGTGCTTTGTATAAGAAATGACCCTAAGATTTCCTCCAAACAAGAACACAGTATCTGTACAATACACAATTTGCCGCATTAAAAATTAAATCACATTTATTAGGAACTTTAATGACAACAGTATGTTGAGGTTGATATATTAAATAAAGCACCATGTTGATCCAGAAATAGCTCTGTGCTCAAAACCAGCAATGCAGGGTGGTCTATACAATGAGTCACTATAATTTTTACTGGCATTATTTTAAATGTTTATGTGCATACACTATTCCCCATTGGTATTTAAATACTGCTAACGTATCTGTAATTCCAAAATAATTTTTATATGGATGGGTTTCTGTATGCCCCCACCCCCATAAAATTCAATTGAAAAGAAAAAAAAAGTCTGAGCTATTGATTCCAAAATCATATGCTGGTGTATTTCACAAATGCAATCCATTTGCAGATGTTCTACAAAGGTTTCACCACAATTACCTTGAATTGTTTCTGACTTTTATTCGCCCATCTCTGCAGCCTGCACATGGGTGGTCTACTCCATTACCAGAAACAACAAGACAGGAAATGAACCAGAGAATATGGGAAAGGGAAAGAGAAAGAAAGAAGAGAGGAGGGAGGAAGAGAGGGAGGGAGGGAGAAGAGAGAGGAAAGGAGAGAGGGAGGGAGGGAGGGAAGGGAAAGGGAGGAAAAAGAGGGAAGAAGGAGGGAAGGAAGGAAGGAGGGGGAATGAAGGAGGAAGGGAAGGAGGGAGGGGAGAGAGGAAGGAAGAGGAAGGAAGGAAGGAAGGAAGGAAGGAAGGAAAAAGGAAGGAGGGAAGGAAGGAAGGAAGGGAGGGAAGGGCAGAGGGAAGGAAGGGAAAAAGGGAGGGAGAGAGGAAGGAAGGAAGGAAGGAAGGAAGAAGAAGGAAGAAAGGAAGGAGGGAAGGAAGGAAGGAAGGGAGGGAAGGGCAGAGGGAAGGAAGGGAAAGAGGGAGGGAGAGAGGAAGGAAGGAAGGGAGGGAGAGAGGAAGGAAGGAAGGAAGGGAGGGAGGGAGGGAGGGAGGGAGGGAGGGAGGAAGGGAGTCTCAGTGTCACATTAGTTGCACTGAATAAAATGTTTCATTAAAAATGCACACTGAAACTGGCGCCACTGAATCTGGGGCAGTAAGATGACCCTCAAAACACATCTTTCTTCCTATGGTGGCCAGATGGTGGGTCAGGCACTGGAGGGTGCTGACATCTGCTGGGACAGGAGCTGGCTTTAGGACATGGGAAGGAGGAAAGAGCCATACTGCCCTTTGTTACGGGACATTTGCCATCAGCTCTCATTGCTGAAATGTGTGTGAGGCAACAACCTCATGGTTCTCTGAGGGGTTCCAGACCCCAGTTTCCAGAGGCCCAGTGGTGTGGCTCAGCAGGGATGAGAGCTCAAGGCCAAGGCGAGTTCTTGCACGGTTCCTGTCTCACAACCCCTGAGACTCACCTCCCACTGGGAGGGCATCCAGCCTTCACATCGCCCCCAACGGCCCAAGGGAGGGTGGAGTGGGGGGCTTCCTGCACAAGGATACCAGGCTGTATGGCAGGAGCATGATGTGAGTTGTGAACCCCAACTTCTGCTTTCCAAAGTCCACCTCCTGGGATGGGTCATATCACAATCCTTGTGGAAAATGGAAAAATAAACTTCCAATTATAAATAAAACTCTCAGTGGGAGGTGTTGCATGCTTCCCAGTAGGGGTGAACCAATTGCAGCCCGATACCACTGCTTTGAACTAAAGAGAGCAGGAGAGTCTAAAGGTCCCATCCCAGATGTTCTCACCTATGGGGTGGGTTCAACAGGATGACTGTGCCCTGTCACACACTGCTGACCCAGGACCCAGGACGCAGGGCAGGCAGGAAGCTCCAGAAGTGGGTCTCAGGGAGGCTGAGAAAAAACTCTCTCTCCTCCGAGGTGGTAGCTGTGCCGTTCACTCGATGGTTTATGGAAGGATGACTGCAAACGGGGTGCAAATCACAGGAACTCTAAGACGTCCATCCAACCCCAAATCTAGAATTCCCCTACCTAATTTCACATCTGTTGTATAAGTTTCTCCATCCGATAGAACTACAAATTTTAATTAACGCTTCTTGATCTTATTAATGTGTGTAAAAATATAATCAAACAACAAATTATAGCAATTTGCAATTGAAAGATATTACACTAATGCTACGTGCTTCAGAAAAAAATTACACTGATATGTAAATAAACGCAAATACAGATTTCCTTACTGTATTTAGTGCCTACTTTCTGAGAAAGGCAAGTCACTTAAAATCTTTATTTCTCAGTTGTATTCGTTAAAATAATGCATGTTAATTATATTCCGACATTCATCTGACAAATAACTGATAAGTTACACAATGTAACTACTAATAATCCATGCAGCCCATTTTATTATCTTATGAAATTAGAGATTGAACATTGATTGTGACTAATAGGGGATTTCATCCAATAAAGACAGCACATGAAGAGAAGTATATAAAAATTGGGTAGCTGGCTTTTGAATAGCTAAAAGGGGCTATGTTAAGTCATTAATTAACAAAGATGAATGCTCTGGGTGAAGATGGTAATAGTTGTACTTTTTTAGACCAGAGATGAATTATTTATTTCTACCCTAGCTATACCGTAGAGTGCACACAGAGTTTGTTTAGCAACAATAGTAGAAATATATTTGCTACAGGGGCAGCCTGGTAATACTGCTTGTTAAGGCATGCTATTTGTAAGCAAATTTATATGAAAAGTATGCCATGTCTAATACTAAACTACTCTAGCCTCAGACTGAAGGGTGATTTTACAAACGTCTTGCAGCACTCCATCATCCCTTCATTTTAATGTCTTTATTTTATGATTTTGTTGATGAAATACTACTTACTCAGTGCTCAAAATCCCTTTCAGGCTGCAGGCACTGGCTAGTTGACATGGCAAGCTATATTTTACAGCCATATATTTCAGCTCTCTCTGTCCAAGTTGGAGGACACAGTAGCCAAGATGGTTTTTCATCGTAGAAATATATTTTCATATTTATTTATTGATTTGACTAATGTATCTATTTTTCAATTCACATGCTTATGTTTCAATCCATTAAAGTGATTCATGGTCAAATAATATGTTATTGCAAGTACAAAGAGGAGATAAAAACCACTGCACATTTGCTCTAACACAAGAACAAAAATAATAAAAAAAAGCATTGCATGATTAAATATAGTTTTAATCCCCAAAAGATCAAAACTAAAATGATGTTTTTAATTATTTCACAAAAAGGCATAAATAAAAGTTTTTTGAAAAAGTAGGATGCAATTACCTATGAAATCAGTTTCCCAGTAATAAATATTTTGTGGATGTTTCTTAACAAGATTAAGTACTCAGTACAGATTTAGCATCAGGCATGAAATTAACAACAAAATAAAAAGTAAAACAGGTTTCCATTATTCAGCAGGAGAAAGCTAAGATGACAAAGCTGACCAGCCCCAAGGCATAGGAGCTCTGTTCACCAATGGCCTTGCTAAGACCAGCACTGTGCGGCTGTGTTGCTAGGATCCTAGGTTTTCGGGTGAAGAGAACCAAACACACCTGCTTTCCTACTGGGGAGCCGGGCTGCGCCTAGCCAAGCCCCTTCTGTTTGGCCCCAAAGGGGCCCTCAACTGCAGAAGGTTGAGGAGGAAGCGCTGCAGGGCTGTTGCTTCTCAGCACCTGTCTCCCCGAGGTCTCACAACAAACTTCATTTTCCAGGAATGTTTGTCTAAGAACTCTGGGGCTTTGCAATGATTACAACACACACCTATGCACCCATGTGCACGTATACATGCATGTACTGCGTGTGTGTGTTTGGAGAAGGAGTATATTATTTCAGGACACACTACCTTGCTAAGCCATTCTGCTTAAATACAGAGGGTGAATTCTTCAGAGGGGCATAGGGAAATGCAAAGCCTAAACTAACTCAAGACAAGAGAGGAAGCCAACTGATTCTCAGAGCAACTACTGAGTGTCCACCCCAGGAACAATCAAGCCTCATGGTCAGTGAGCTATCATGGAAACAGAAAACTGACAATAGAATGGGGTAAAAGAGCAAGAAGAATAGGGGAAAGCAATTGACATTGAAGGAAACGGACATTTTAAGGTAGGTCTTAAAGGGGAAGTCAGATTTTACAAAGGACTTGGGAGTACCTTCAAGGCAGAGAATACAGGACTGTGAGGGTCCTGGCTCCCTGTGGAGGGTGTGATGTCCATTGTGGCAAAGTGGGAGGTGCCCGACCAGGCAAGGGCAAGGCACAGAGGGTAAGGCCAAGGCCAAGGTGTTAGGACGCTTCAGTCAATATCCAAAGGCTGTTCACTGCTCATCTGCCGTGAGCATGGCACTACGCTGAAAGAGCTGGGTTTAGCCTCCTGTCTGTCCAAAATATTCTCTGCAGAACTGGCCAGACCTTAGCTGCCTGTCAAAGAAATCTGGAAATAATAAAATTATTACTGGTGGTTGGAGAAGGGCTGTATCTCATTATTATCATCGCATGGGGTCCTCTCCCACCTAGCCTCTGCTCTTTTTCACAGCCTAACCCGGGAGGCCTATGTTACAAGTGCAGAAGCGTGAACCTACCCGTTGGCTGCTCACCCCAAGACAGGTGCCTCTTGCTCCTGAGGCTGGGGTTAGGGTCAGGTGATGTCCCACGGGAAGCTGACGCATTCTTCCAGAAAAGACTCCTGAGCCTGTGTGTGCAAGGACAGAAACTGCAGATGAAATTCATGCCCTTTTAGTGTCTGCATGCTATAGAATTGGAGAACATTTGAAAGATTTAGCCAGGAACTTGGGAGATGCCTGAAATAGCCTTTCTAAGCACGTCCAGGGGCAAACTGAGCTCGGATCTTGCTCCCTATCATGCCTATCTGCCCCAAACCAAGTCAGCTCTTCTTCCCTGGTCTGCAGAACTTAGAACTGCCTTCCTGCTCCCTGCTGTCTTCCTTGTCTGTCTCTCTTCGCTAGACTGTGAATTCCTAGGCTGAAGGAGCTGCATCATGCACAGGACACAGTAGATATGCAATATATGAAAGAATGAACGAGATGCCCCATCCTCTGGAAGCTATCCTGGAATCAAGATTGCAGGAATTTAAGAATAAGCAAAAAGAAGAAAAATAAAAAGAACTCACAATCCTATGGTCCAGAAACATCCATTTCAACATTTTGGCACTTTTCCTTTCTACCTTTTTCTATGAGAATTCACACTTTTCAAATTAACCTTTGGATCAAGCCATTCATACTGTTATATTGCCTGCATTTTACACTAAATATTTTATAACAAATAATTTTTCTAACTTTTTCTCATAACCATCTTGAGTGGTTGCCTAGAATATCGTGGTATGAACATACCATGAATATACCACTGTTTGCATTTTTTTCCATCATCAAAGATGCTGCAACAAAAATCTCTGAAGCCAAGTCTTTCTAAACATCTATAATTAATTCCATAGGATAAATCTTAAAGTGGAATTTAAAATACCATCAAATCTTTAACCAGACAGACTATACCAACACGATTTACCTTTATCTGTGTCCGTTATCCAATACCCTCCCAGCATCACCCAGCATCAGATATTATCAGTAAAATGTTTCTATAACTAAAATTTTATATAAGCTATTTTATAAGTAAAACAATACTTCATTTTTATTTGCATTTTATTACTGGGCAAGTTTAGAGATTTTATGCTTATTGGCCATTTATATTTCTCCTCTTTAATTACTCTTTTAAATCTGCATATTTTTCTTTCCATACTTTAATTTTTTATGTAATATTTATTAGTTTGTTGTTACTTTTAACTGCAGAGAAGCATGAGGAAGAAAGCTAAACTTCTTCATAATCTCACCCCAATGATCTCTGTTGACTTTAAAAAAACAAAACATGTAAATATTAGAAAATTCAACAGCATGCCTTCTTTCTAATCTCAAAACCAACTCCAGTTCCACTTTTGAAAGATGGTCACTGAAAATACTATTGTTTTCTACCGTATAAACCACATTACACACACACACACACACACACACTCATGGAGAGAGAGAGAGAGCTCTTTACCTTGCTTTCATAGTTAATAACATAGATTAGAGATTTTCTCATATAACCACAAACCATATTCTTTTTCCTAATTGCATAATATCTATCACATAGATGTACCACAATTTCTTTAACCATTCCCCATGCTGGACACATTGATTGCCTTTACTGGGGTTTTGCTACTTTAACAATACCACAGTACCAGAATGAAAATACTTGTGTGTGTGCATGTGCACGTTGTGCAGAGAGAGAGAAAGAAGGAGAGAGTCCTTTGTGAGTACCGGGACAAATTCCTAACGATAAGAATTTGCAGCTTATATTTGTCTTAGTGACTTAAAGGAATTCTTTATATATTGAAGATGTTAACGCTTGAATTGTAATATAAGTTACAAAAATTTTGTCATAATTTATGACTTGCATTACAATTTTTTAACTTGGAAGTGCATTTTGGAAATGTACTTCTCTTTCTTAGTTTCTACATGTGATACCACACTTTAAAAAGCTTTTGACACAGTAAGAGAAGATAAACTTTTACATAGATGTTTTCTAGTACTAATGTAGATCTATTCTTAAACTTAAAATATTCATCTTTCTGGTACCTATTTTTTTTTTTCATTGTAAGGTAGAGACCCAACTTTTTTTTTTCAAATGCTTAGCTAGTTACCCCAAACTGTTGACCAAATAATCTATCCTTTTCTCACTCCTCTAAAATGCCATCTTTATTGTACACTGCATTATTTATGCCTCTTTCTGAAATGTCTTTTCTGTTCTATTGATTTATTTATTCCTGCACCAAAAGCACATTGTTTTAATCACTCCAGTATTTTAATATCTAGTAGGTCAAGTCCTCTCTCATTATTCTTATTTTTCAAAATTTCCTCGGCTCTTCTCAGCCATTTATTTTTCCAGATGAACTTTAAAAACATTTTGTTAAGTTCCACCCCAAATCCCACTGGGATAGAATTGGATATTCATTGAATTTGTAGATGAATTAGGCGAAAGTTGACATCTGCACTACTAAATCTTCTCATTCAGGAATATTATTCTTCAAATTCACTTAAGTCTTTTTTTTCTGTCCCTTGGCAAAGTTTTAGATATTTTAATACTTTTCTAGGACATTTTGTAAGTTTATTCAGACATATCTTATATTTTGGTTGCCAGTATAAATAAAGTCTCTTTGTTATTATATGTTTTCAGTTGTTTCCATTGTTTTCTGTACAGTTGTTTAATATTAAAATATTTAGTCTTAGTTAATCTTATTAAAAATTAGCTAATCTTAATATGTTTTTAATTGATTCCATTAAGTTTCATAAATAGAGTCACATTAACTACAAACAATGCTCATTTCATCTCCTCCATTCTAGCCTTTATGTGTCACTTTTCTTAAATTTTTAAAGAAATTCTGTAAAACTTACAAGTAGCCTTTTAAAATAGCTTTCATAGCATTTCATCTTGTGTTGTTGCTAACTGCAGAGGACATGATCCTAGACAGACCTGGAAGGTGGAGGGAGGGTCTTACATCAACATTGTTTTCATGTTAAAGAAACACTCTTTTGTTTCCTTGTTATTCTTATCAAGAACAAATAATAAATTTCACCAAATAACTATTCCGCATTAAACAAGATGTTCATGTGTGCTTTTTCCAGTGCCCTACAAAAGTTAAAAAGTGCTACCAGATATCTTCAGACGATTCCTTGTTGCATACTGGGAGTACTATTAAATAGCCACAGGACATCCTTCTCAAGTTTGGAATCTCAAGTCAGAAAAGTGTGAGTTCAAATCTCAGTTCTACTACTTCCTGATTATATGACAATGAGCAGCTCCCTCAACTTGTCCAGGCCATGGGATCTTCCAGAATATTCCATGAGATCTATTGCACAAGCACATGCTCCACAGATGTGAATGTTAGTCATCATTTTGAATACCCTCTTTCACTGGGCTCAAAATTTATTTAAGATGTTCATATCTATTTTCATAGGTTAAATTGATTTATGGCGGGTCTTAAAAATATCTTTATCTAGCTTTGACATCAAATATCTTCTTATTTTAACAAATTGAATTGAAAAGATTTCCTCCTTTTCTCTGCCCAGGAATTAATTGTAGCTTGGAAGTTGGAAAGAAGTGAAAATCCCATTTGAAACCAGTGGTGATTGTTACAGTTTTGGTTGGTAGAGGGGAAACTGCTTTGTTGTGTTTGGGCTTTAGTTTCAGATGGTGAAAGAGTCCATTCAGGTTTTTCTGTCTTACATTGATCATCATCTCTGCATCTAGTTACATATGTTCCTGCAGCCAACATTGTGAATGGGAAAGTGATTTTTGCATTTTATTTTGCTCCTATTAATGGGAAGATACACTCTTTTTTTGTCTTTTCAAAAAACCAGCAGTCAATTTTATTTACCAAACATCTTGTTTAATGTTTCTATAACATTCTAATAGGTAATTCTATTCTTACCACTTCCTTTCTCCTACTATTCTCAGGTCAATTTATGCGATATTTTGTGTCTCCTTGAGTGGAATGGTGTTTTTTATTGTTGATAATATTAGAAACATTAACAGCCATACATTTGCATATTGGTACAGCTGTGGCCACATCCCATGAGGCTTCTTATGCCCCGTGCTCATATTATTTATTTCAATAACTTAGTTGTTTTGTTGGTATTGTTTTTTAAACTGCTATTATTTGTCTGCACTGTCCTGAGAGACTGTGTCCATATATTCCTTTGGGAGAATATATGGATGTTTTCTTTTAGAATATGTGATAAATTTCGAAATGTTCTATAGACATTAATTTTTGGGGGGTGTAAACTTTATTATATATTAATTATACTATTAATATTCCATACACCAATTATTGAAATTTCTTACATCGTATAATATTTTTCACTTGATACTAACAAGAAGTATGTCAAACTCCCTCACTAAAATGGTACTTGTGTCATTCACAAATATCTACCAGTATTTCCTTGGTCTGTAGTCACTATTAACATCTAATGCTCTGTGCTATTAGAGTTTATATTCATTAGACTGAAGCAGAGGGTCACCCAGGAAACATGGAGAAACAACTTCCTTCTGTCTCCACCCACACCAGTCACTCCAAGACGGCTTCTTCCCTATTCTCCAGACTCAATCTAGGGCAAGTCCTATGACGTTTCTGGCATTCTTAGGTAAGAGTAAATCCCCTGGTCACTTTTGGTTACAAAAATAGTCTCAGTTCAGAGCCTCATCTGTCCAGTGTAATATTTTCACCCTCCTAGCTTCACATAAAATGAAAGCCGATCCTTCCCGCAGCTCACACCTACCGCAGACAGAGCCTGGAGTCAGCGCCCCTGCCTCCTTCTCTCTGCTCTGCCAGCTTCCTCCTCTGTCCCCCCAACCCCCCAGGCCTGCTGTCATCTGCCCCCTCTGGGATTCAAATGAGGGAGGAGGGAGAGGGGAGGGGATTGCAGCCCTGGCACCTCCAAGCTTCAGGTCTCAGTCTTTCCTTTCTCCTCCTCCTCATCTTCCTCCCTCTCCTCCCCTCCCCTCCCCTCCCCTCTTCCTCTTTCTCTCCTTCCAACCTCGGGAGTCAATCACCTCTAAGCACCTCTCAGCCAGGACCTCGACCTGAAGCGTGGGACATGGGAAAACAGCCGGAAGCGCCATGCCCAGTGGCTGCATCACTCCTCACCGCAGCCCTCCTTTCACTAACCGCCTGGCAGGGCACGGCAACCACAGCCTCTCACTCTTTGGAGCTCCAAAGTTGCAGCCAGCCTTCAGTCCCTAAGCTGCAGGGCCACACAGCACGTTTCCAGGAGCTTCTCCCTGAGGTCATGAGAAGAAGCCTTCTCTGGCACAAAGGTTAGGGAGGAACCCACAGCAACCAACAATTCTCTCCAGAGAAAGAACCTTCTAATCCCCATCTCTTCTCGCCAACATGGACCTTTTATTCCCCAGGAGCCAGAAAACTGGGTTTTGACCACCCTGTTTGCACTTCCTGCACAGGTGGGCTGACCCCTCACTTTTGGAAAGCAGGAACCAGCAGCCCCACATCCTGGGGCCGCAGCCAACTCTGAGACTAAACTAGTTTCACGTTACCAACCTCTTCCAAAATTCATCATTAGTCATAATGGGTGCCAATACAAAACATATACTCTTATTCCATTTAACGACTTTTTCGTTTTATTGACATATTAATTCATTCTGGTATGCAGTAGCCTCATATATTTTTAGCCACCATGTAGTCTTATATATGGTTGGATTGTCTCCTTTTACATAGACTTAAATCTTTGCCTTTTAATGTAGTAATTTATTCCATTCCTATTTATTAGGATAATAGATGTATTAGGTCTTACTTCTGCCATCTATATTATGCTACCTTTATGTTTTATTTTTCTGTCATTATCGTCTGTCTTGTGCTTTGCTGATCAAGCTCCCCTGGCATATATACATACATATATAAAAATATTTTGAACATTTTGTCTGTTATATAAGTTTTTAGGGCTGCCATAATAAAGTGCCACAAACTGAGTGGCTTAAATCCATAGAAGTTTATTATCTCACAGTTCTGGTGGCCAGAAGTCTGAAATTAAGGTGTTGGCAGTACCAGGGTCCCTCCAAACCCTCCAGGGGAGGATTCCTCTTTGCCTCTTCTGGATTCTGTAAGCCCCAGGTGTTCTTTAAGTTGTGGAAACACCATTCCAATAGTTGCCTCTGGCATCACACCGCATTCTTTCAAGGACACCCACTGTATTGGATTAGGGGCTCACCCTTCTTCATTATCACCTCGCCTTAACGAATCACATCTGCAACAGCCTTATTTCCAAATAAGGTTGCATTCTGAGGTACTGGGGCTTGGAACCTGAACATTTTGGGTGGGGGGGAGGCAACACAATTCAACTGGTAGCATTTCTTCCCTTGGGGTACCCTAGAACTGTGGTGAACCCTGGTGCTTTCGAGTAAGCACTCAAAAACTACTTACGAATGAATGGATTTAAAGGGAGGACAGGAAAATTAATGCCTGGGAGCAAATCCCACCTGTGGATTACGCTCGGCTTCTCATCCTCTGTGGCCTCCTGGCAGTGGTGCCCACCTGGGCTGGAGGAAGGAGACAGGCATGAACTCTCAGGATCGAATGCGCTAACAGAGCCTGTCAGGATGTGAGTCTGCTGTGGACCCAGTTATCTGTCACTGACATGAGAAAGTCCAAGCAAAGTCATGTCCCTTTTTCCTAAGAAATGGGAATAGCTCGGAGGGACAGTGTGGGCTCTGTCGCCTCACTGAGCCATCCGCCATTGTTCGTCGACATATTGCTAGGTTGTAACTCTGTTGCAGGTCCAGATACCTGCAAGCAGTGGGTACTTTCCCCACTGCCCCTCTCCTTAATCAGTTTCTTCCTAGAAATTCCTATTAGAGCTTCATCGGGCAACTTGCCAAAAGGCAGAAAAGCTCAGGTATAAATATCGATCTGTCCTGGCTCCTTGGCATGTGCAAGTTTAGATTTAAGATTTACTCCTTCCAGGATCTTTTCCAAATTCTGACCTGTGCTTTATCCACTCCTCTTTATTTCTTAGACATAGCAGCCAAAGTTCTTAGGGAAGAAGGAAAACATTAATTTCAATGAATTCTATTTAACTCTAAAAATAATTCAGACACACAGAATATGGATGATCAAAAATGCCCCATCCTCATCTCTAAGTAAATGGTGAGAATCAACTTCCCCAAAATGGTCCTCCATTAGAGAAAGCACAAATCAGTTATTGATATTCACAAAGATAAACATATATTTATCATTTGCATGAAGAGCAATATGTTAAACTTCGTATGTCATTAAACAAGCTCTGGAAAATATTTTGGTCTAAAATATTTAATTGAAAAATATATATGAGGCCTCTAGAGTGATAACTATATATTGAATAAAAATGTATACCAACCCAGATATAAGAAATGATTCATAGTTTTTTTTCCAGAAAATACACTCATGTCTAGAAAAAGAGAGCAAAGTTCTGGGAAGAAACAAAACCAGATGCTCTGTTCAGGGCTGGCCCCTAAACGGAGTAACCTTAGAAGGAAAACAGCCTCAGTTCAGAGCCACGGGCAGTCGTTTCAGGGGAGCCTGGGGTAAATTTACCCGTGCAACTTGATTCCAGCAACCCAGAAGGATAAATATTTATGACCTTAGTTATAAATCCACCAAAAAAAAATCAAATCTACAGTCACAATCCAACCATTGCAGTGGCTGTTTCAGCGGAACTTGTTTCTGAAATCTGAGCAACTGGACAGAAATTCTTGGAGAAATGTTCAGACCCTAAGACAACCCCCGCTGCCTTCCCATCCTCTGGTGCAAACCTGTGCCTGCACTCTGATCTTCTCAAAGCAGGAGAGCAAGTTGGGCAGCGTCTCAGAGCTGTTTGTGTGTAAGAGTTTGGTTTGAGAAACCCGTATCTCTTCCTGTGGTCCACAAAGCAAACCCCAGTGTACAAAGAGGTTCGTCCCTAGGCTGATGTTGTCCAGACCACCCTCCCCAGGCAAGGTGTTATTCTTCATAGGAGAGAGTATTTGCCCAAGGTCTGTGATGGGAACTTGAACTGCAGAGGGGAGAGTGAAGTTTGACTCTCCATCGCCTATTCCTCCAGCTTCCTAATACTTTTCTGATTGTTGTTTCAGATGATGCTAACTCCTTCCCTGAAATAAAGAACAGCCTGCAAGTTCAGCATTGCCATGTCCTTATTTGCTAGTTCAAGTTCTCACTATTATATAAAGTGGGCAAAGACGTAGTCTCCCCTAGACACAGGAAGAGTCCTCGCTGCTTTACTTGAGCAGTGAAATGGGAGGCCATACAAGTACAGAGAATACTTTTCAACTCAAGGCCAAGTAAATGAAAATCCAGCACGGTCTACGCTTTAATCACCAGGGTCAGCAGCAGAAACCAGCAGCTCCACACTCAGGCCAGGTCTCCTCGTAGTTTCATCCATGACACAGTTAAGAGACAAGTGGATGTCAGCCTGGGGTTTTGTGCACTCAATGTCAACAGGAAGCAGAAACAGGCATTGAAGTCTTGCCCATTTTAAGTATCACTCAGTCTGCTTGTGTTCACCATAAAGAGTAGCGGCAAATAAGTCTGCATTAAATTTCCCCAACTATATTAAAAGTATACTCTGATTTTGCATGTTGAAAATGTTTGTGCTTCTTTTAAAATTTCATTCAAATGATACCGAACAGAAAACTGTTAAAGAGGGACACGTGATATGTGGATTTGAAGGGACTGAAAGCCTTGGGAAGCTGTGATCTTCTGGGATAAGCCTGAATGACCATATTTGCAGCAACTGGAACCCCAGCACTCATGGGCATGGCTAGATACACACGGAGTCTGGCTGCCGTCGCCTGCTCAGCTTCATCTCACAGTGACCCCGTCCCAGCTCATCCCACTCTCCCATCTAAAGCCACGTTCCAAGGTCCTACCCAGCATCCTGGCACCCTGCTCCTTCCTGCCCCTGCCTGGCCTCTCCTTAACCTCCCTGGCATCTGCCTTGTGGGATCCTCTAGCATTTTCCCTCTGCACCCTCTCCGCACCATTGAGTGTTAAGAATATTATTCCCTTCCCAGTTAAGTTTGTTTCCAGTGGGTGTTTTGGTTTCCTGTGGCTGCCATAACAAACTCACCCAACCTGGGGGCGTCTAAAACAAACAACAGAAGCTTCCTCCCTTACAGTTCTGGAGGCCGGGAGTCTCAGGTGAAGGCGTTGGCAGAAGTGGTTCCTTCTGGAGGCTCAGAGGGAAAGTAAGTTCATGCCTCTCTCCTGGCTTCTGGTGTGCACAGCAGTCCGTGGTGTTGCTTGGCTTGCAGACACATCTCCCCAGTCTCTGCCTTCATCTTTGAATGTGTCTTTGTGTCTCTCCTCTTCTTGTGAGGATACTAGTCATATTGGATTAGGGACCCACCCGACTCCGTTATGACTTCATTTTAACTAATTACCTCTGCAAAGAATCTATTTCTAAATCAGGTCACATTCTACGGTTCCTGGAAGGACATGAATTTAGGGGGGACACTGTTCAACCCAGTACACTAGGGATCTGACCTTGAATTTTAATATGCTACTCTCAGTGCACCTGGTCCAGTACCCTAAGCTGAACAAACAGTCCAGAATTAGGCACTGGTGATTAATTTTACCTTATCCTGTCTTGTCCCAGTATGGACACTTGACCCAGCAGAGAAGACACACGGGTGTGGCCCATGGAGAGACTTACACAGATACTCTATGACCTCTTAAGTTGCCAGAAATCACGTATGAAGGGCAACAAAGGATTGGAGACTTTGCAGAGAGAGCCCTGTATCAACATGTGCCTCGAAAGAGTTAAGCTTCTGAAGCAAAGGCTACGGAGTTAGTGAAGCCACAAATGCTGGGGGAACTGCACGGGTGTTCAGCCCTGCAAGATCCCTTCTGAGCACAGTGCAGGCAAATGCTGGCATGGAAAGGACCCCCAGATGAGCCAGGAAGTCTTCCACTCCATCATGAAGAATTGTTCTCCGGAGTGGGGGCCAGGGGGGACGTGTTTGAAACACTTACCATATGTGCCTGAGAAGGGTCTAATTTGTCCATCTTGAAATTTTGCCTTTCTTTTGAAAGGATAGTTAATTTAAAGTAATTTGTTTCACAGGTGAAAGCCTTTTTCCAAGTGTTTAATATATCACCCTTGGTTGCCTGAACAATTAGAAATTGTCACCAAAGAAAAATGTCGCAGTTCATGTAAATAACTGTTTACCTAAAGGAATGGGAACCCGTGAGAGTCAGCGTACTTTAATGAGGCATGACAACAGAGAGAAAGCCTGGGCCGGCTGCATCTGCGAAAGCTGACATTGCTTATGGTAAAAATTGGCCAAAACAACTATTATTTGTTTTTTTCTTGTCAGAAATAATGTAGCTTGAAAATTTTCAACAGGCAGCATGAGCCCAAACCATTTGTTACTTCTAATGGCCTAATTGTTCTCCTGGCAGATATAAAAAATTGGGGCACTTGTATCATTTACCTAAATTTCTAATTAATGCAATGGCAAAAGAGAAATTGGAGCAGGAAAAAAAAAGTTGAGCAATGTGACTGTTAGCCGTTATGGAACCCGTCTTTGTTAACTTTCCCACTATTTTCCCCAACAGCAGGTACCTTTGATCACCAACTAGACGTCATACCGTTTGTTTCAACAGGAGGAGGGAAAGATATATAACATTTGCTCAGATCTTCAGGAAATGAGGCTTCTGCTTTCTTAGCAAGCAACAAAAAATCCCATTGCAATGAAAGGTGAGTTACATACAGTTGGCATTTCCTAAAGAATTTGTACTTCTACCTACCCCTGAGTAGCAGAGACATACATTCCACATCTGTGTAGCTCCTAGACCATGCTCGGGCATAGATTCTAATCCATACATCTGCAATTGGATTTCTAATTTTAAGGCTTTGGCATATAATGAATCATCTAATATTTGAAAATTCCTGGAATCATGCATAGCTGTAAAACAACCTCTTACTATTGAAGTCTCAACATTCTGTCTGTTGGACCCTTGATGATGTTTCTCTTGCAGTTCAAAATAATTCCCCTGAAAACGGAGGTAAAAACACATTCCAGAAATGAAATCATGGCTGACGTTAACGAAGCTATAATAATGTGAAACAGCAGTGCCCACTGTGTTTTCCTTAGAATGACAATTCCATGAAATGCTTGGTGAAAAAAAATCAAACAATCTGAGGCATACTAGCTTTTCTGCTTAGAGCCCATTGATACATGAAGGGTTCTGAGATGTTCTGCAGTAAAGAATCGTCTTACAAGGTATTCAGATTCTCATTTTTCAAATGTATTTGACTTCACGATCCTCATTTTTACATGAAAAAAAAATCATATCCTTCAGAAAAGAAATCTGTGGAGCCTAATTCTGATAATGAAGTACTTACTGGTTTGTGAAGGAATCCATTCCAGTGATAACACTAATAATTGGATTAACAGAGATGAAGTGAAGGGAACACCTAGTGAGAGGCTGGCGTGTAGTGTCTAATAGATGTTAGTTGGCTAGTGAAGAAAGAAGAGGGGGAAATTGTTCTTCACACTGAAGTTTAAAACAATACCTTCTGAGGCTTTCCTCCACGGCTTAGAGAATCAGAGACCAGAACTAACCACAGGTATCCGAGAATGACCGATGTCCCCTCCTTCAAATCACCTCTGCTCCAAAGGACAAACTTCTGATTCCCATAACAGCAACTTACACGGAAAGGTTTCCCTATCCTTCAAAAGCGGTCAATGTCCTCTGCATAGAGCCAGCTTCTGAGAATCCTTTCCAAAACGTGGCATCCTGTGCCACCTCCATTATGGTAGGCTCATTCCATGCAGTTATTTTTACTCTCTAGTTCCAAATATTTAATTCTCTGAGAGCTGGCATATTTTGAGTCCGGATCAATCAGATTCTCAAAATAGCTTTCATGGGAAGCACTGTGACGTCACTTGTCTCCATTTTATCTTCTTTCTCTCTAGTTCCTAGCCCGTGGCACCCATTTCCATGATTTCACATATTACCTGTGTGCTAGTGGCCCCACATTTTATTTCCAGTCTGTGCTTACCTTTCACTTGTGATCTCTACTTGGATATCTCAACTTAAATTTTACATGTGCAACTTAAATTTTACATGGAATCCCCTGCCTTTCCCCCAAACTCTGTAGTTCCAACCCCGTTTCCCCACCCATAATAACAGAATCCAGCCGGTTTCTGGAGCTGAAAAGCCAGGTATCTTCCTTGATTGCTTCCTTGCGCTCAGATCCAGTTCATCCACCAGATCTGTAGGGCCTACCACCAATCCCCATCATGAGCAGGTCCAGTTCCTTCTACGGTCCCTGCCTTATTCGCATCTTGGCCACTGTCCACTCTCTGTAGCTGCTACAGTGGCTTCCTGCTGGCTTTCCCTACCTGAGGCTTGACTCCCTCCTGTCCATTCTCCAGAGAGCAAATGGAAGGACTTTAAACCTAGCAGTGAATACAGTCTTATCACTTCCTCACACAAATCCCTTGCAAGGAATCACAGTGACTTTCAAATAAAATCCCAACTTCTGAAGATAGACCTTGGGTTAAGGTCATCTGTCACCTTCTTTCTTCTCTAGCCCATTCCCAAATGCCACCTCCTACTCCCTTGTACCCTGGCAAGAGAGCTTCTGGAAGCTTCTTTCAGTAACCAGCTTCTCCTAGCCTCGGAGCCATCACTCGAGCCGTTCCTTCTGTCTTGGAAGCTCGTCTTGCCACTCCCCTTCTCCCTTCCCTTCCCCTGGCCAGTGCCCACTCATGCTTGGGTCTCTTTTGATTTTCCTCTTGCTATTACATGTACCTCATGGCTGTGCTTACACAGAAATCCCTGACTATTTCTCAGACTATTTTCTTTCAATCATCACTTTGAAGATTCTTTTTTTTTTTTTTTTTTTTTTTGAGACGGAGTCTCCCTCTGTTGCCCAGGCTGGAGTACAGTGGCGCGATCTCGGCTCACTGCAAGCTCTGCCTCCCGGGTTCATGCCATTCTCCTGCCTCAGCCTCCCTAGTAGCTGGGACTACAGGCGCCTGCCACCACGCCCAGCTAATTTTTTTGTATTTTTAGTAGAGACGGGGTTTCACCATGTTGGCCAGGATGGTCTCGACCTCCTGACCTCACGATCCGCCCGCCTCGGCCTCTCAAAGTGCTGGGATTACAGGCATGAGCCACTGTGCCCGGCCCACTTTGAAGATTCTCGATTCATGTTGACACACTGCTCTCCAGAAAGGAAAATCATTTCGTCCTCTATAGGGTAGTACAGGAATCTGCCAGTATCGTCACACCTGTGTCCATTTCCTTTGGCTGCCATGACAAAGTACCACAGACTGGGGGCTTAGAACAGCACACATATGTTGTCTCAGAATTCTGGAGGTTAAACATCCAAACTCCAGTTGTTGGCACGACCAGGCTTCTCTGGCTGATCTAGAGGAGAATCCTTCTTTCCCTTGTCCTAGTTTCTGGTGTTTGCCGGCAATGCTTGGCCTGTAGATGCAATACGCCAGTGACATGACATCTTCTCCCTGTATCTTCACAGCATCTTCCCTCCATGCATGTCTGTCTGTGTTCAAATTTCCCTGTTGTACAAGGGCACCGGTCTTACTGGATTAGGGGCCACCCTGATCACCTCGTTTTAACTTGTTACCTCTAATAAAGACCTGATTTCCAAGTAAAGTCACATTCTGAGGCCCTGGGAGTTAGGACTCCAACACACAGTTTTGTAGAACAGACACGACTCAACCCATAGCAATGCCCTGACCAGCCCCTCTCTTTGCATTATCATATTTATAAAATACTATCTACCTGCTCACTCCTGGTTTCTTTTATTTCCTGTGGCATAGCCATTGGTGAATTTGTACACTTGCTCATTTTTCTTCATCACTTGAACTTCTTTTGTGGATTTCCAGTTATGCCTTTACCACATTCAGTCCTGACAGAAATTCTTCCAAGCATTTCGTCCACCTCTTCTGCTCTGCCTGCCCACCAGGGATGTTTTGATTGCCCGATTAACAGAAGGAATTACAAACAAAGCACTGCACTTGTTCCTCTGGTCACTGGTGGTAAACACGCTTCAGAAGCATGAAAGTGAGCAACTTGCTTCTCAATAGGAAGACTGGACCTGTTGTCACATAGAATTGGCAAGAACTAAAATTTAATTGCCTAACCCCCAGCAAAAATTCTAGAAAAGGATGTTTCTCATTGGTTAAGTGAAAAATAACCAAAAATCCTTCTCTGTGTGACTCGTTTCTACCTATTATAGCCTCAATTATTGCAAACTATCCTAGCAGTGCCTATTTTTTAAAAGCCTTTTTATTCATTTCCACTAAACATGCCAAGCACTGCTATTATTATCTGAAGTGTGAATTTTTTAAAAACCATTGAACTGTATTATATTAAAGCAATAAAAGTGATTATCTAGTCGAAACCCCTCCAATTTACCAATGAGGAAAATGAGATTTAGGGAGTTAAGCCTAAGATTACATGGATGATTAGAGGAAGAAAGCAAGGTCTAGAACATCACTGCCCACTCCCAGCTAAGCTCTTCCCCAGCCTGGCTGTTGTCAGTCTTTGTAACTGTGGACCTTACGAAATACCTCAAGGGAATGTGGTTATCATTCAAGATGATAGTGGTTACTCTGATATTTATGACTATGTGACAGGCACAGTATTTTGTTTCTTACTCACATCTCTCACCTGAGGCCCGTAACAACCCTCTGTTGCAGGCGCCATTCCACTTTATGAAATAAGCCCTGGAGTCTGGGAGATCACAGGCCTGCTGCCAGGGTCACAGAGCGTTGAGTTCAGGCCAGGACTTGGCTCAGGTTTCTAAGATGAGTGAGCTCTTTCCACTAAATTCCACTGAATTTCCACTGAAATTCTGACTTCCTCCAAGACATTACAGTCACCCCTGGCCTTTTCTGGCATCAAAAATCTCCTTGGAAAGGCAGAGTTATTGAAATAGGTACTACAAATCAACGTGTGCAGCTCTGAAATCTCGGTCCTGAAATAAGGTCTTCCACTGCTTCACTGCTACACACGAACCTTCTTCCCCCACCCCCATAAACTAAGAGACTTACATTTCTGGGTCTGAAAAATACAGTTAAATTCAAAGGGCCATTTATGATATTTTTATAAAGATGTTTTCTCTCTTGCATTAATGGGAACAGTTCCTATTTAATGTAAAACTAGGCCCTGGCAGCGGTGTCAATATTTCTAGCTTCATTATTATACATGTGGTCTTATTGATTCTGTTCATAGTTTTACTGTTAAGAATTAAGCCATGAGCCTTGTTTCTTAATCTCATTTTATCCTCACTACTCATCCTAATCATTCTTTACATTAAAGGATTAGTGCTCGGGGTGCAACTGGACAAATAATAATCCGCCTTGGAAAAGACATTTCTCCAAAAAGAGAACAAGGGTGATTTTTCCTTGTAGGCGGGCTTGGCAAAGAGGGCAATGGCCTTGAAGGTGTTTAAAGAGCGAGAGAGTGTCCGTGCATAGCGATTCCTCCTCAGTCGACGGGGAGAAGCATTCCGTTTTCCATAACAATAATCCGGGCTTCTCCTGGTCCAGCTAAGTAACTCCATCACCATGGAGCACCATGACACTGCTTCCCTCCGAAAGCTCAAACACCTTAGCATGTGGGTCCTACTCTTCGGGCATCCCAAAGTCTGATGGGAGGTGGGACACAGGAGACCACCAGGATTTCTGTGGCCACTCGATGACAACAAACCTGTGCTCTCCACATTGAGGTAGTGGAGAAGTTTCAGGATCTACCCCAGCGGCCCCTGGTGTATGTTTTCCCACTTGGAAGAGTTGAGTGAGCCCTGATTCACTCCACAGCTGAGTTGCTTTAGGGGAAAGAGCTACTACCCATTAGAGAAAAAAGCCCTCTCTGTTGGAGGGAAATTACTTTAACCATTGAAGGGTAACGCCATTCATCCAGGTAAACCTTGGAGTCGAAACCCTAATACCTCATTATTGACAGATTCCAAGCCAGCCGGAGATCCGGCAGAGTAAATATTGATGTCCACAGCCCCAGGGAGATTATCCGCCAGAACGAGCAGTGGGACCTCTGTTCCCGCTCCTTGCTTGAATACCATCAGGCAGACATTGCCACCATCCACCGCCCCCCATTTGTACAAGCACTGACTTCACCTATGGAAGTGTGCTGGACTCAGCTGTATAGAAGATAGGCACATGTCTGTGTCCTCGGGGATGCAATGGCTGACTAGGAGCAGCATCACTCAAGGAAATCCCATAGCTTTAGGGCAAAGCAGATCTAGAGGTGACCTCTTACTCTGCCACTCCCAATCTTGGCAGCCTTGGGCAACTTACCTGACTGGTCTCAGGAGTTCTAGTATCCTTACTGCCGAAATGGGGATAGAAACACCTATTCCTCAAAGGCTGGAAACAATAAATGAGGCAATAGATACAGATGTAAATATCTATTACAGTGACAGACACTCATTAAAGAGCCACCATGATTACTGTCAAAGCCAGACTCCATTATTGACAGAAAACCAAGTGGAAAGAAATGTGCAGCCCTGTACTGTCATTCACTATTATTTTAATTAATCAATTTCAGTATTGAGACTTCGAACAGAGTCATTCAAAAGAAAAACATTATAAGAGGAAACTGAAATGGCTTGTGATCTATTTTTAAATCTGCTACTTCCTGGTTGAAGAGTTTGGTTAACTGGGTTACTGATGCTTTGTTTTATTCCCCTATGAGTTAGAGATGATTAGTCATAATATGATTATAACATACAACTCAAAACACACCAGGATACACTGTAAGTCAGTGAAAAAACCCATGGTACATAACGGGTACACAATAAATGTTTGTTGAAATAATGAAAGTTAAATGAAATCACAGAAATATGTGTTTTCAATGTGTTACCAAAAATATATCTGAACCTATTTGTCAATAAAAAATGAGAGTTAAATAGCTCCAGTAATAACATTTTTAACACACTTTTTATTCTTCCAAGAGTCAAACAAGTATCAAGTGCCCAATATGTGCCTGCATGTTGAGAATATGAGAACATCAAGGAAATACAGCCTAGGACTTGGGATCTAGTGGGGAAGACAGACAATTTTTTTAAGCACTACATCTGTGCCATAACAGAGGAACAGATGAGGTGTTTGGAGAGCACAAGACAATGTAGATAGCTAAATAGGTCTGTTGAGATCAAAAGAGGCTTCGTGGAAGAGGCAAAGCTTGAGTTGATACTTGAAGAAAACAAGAAATGGGAACTCTTGGACAAGAAGATGAGCATTCCAGATGGAATTTCATGGTGCAGGAGTGGGTGCCACGTGTAAAAGTGCAGGCCTCTGTGAGCAATACCAATAGGATGCAGTGTGAGAACCATGTAGGGGGTCATAAGAGAGGGGCAGAGGCCATATCAGCAAAGGCCTCATAAGCCATAGGTTAAACTCTACCTTTGGATAATGAAAAGCATTGACTAAGCAGAAATCTAACATTATCCATAGGAGAACATTACTAGAGGGGGTGAAACAGAGGCCTCAGTTAAGAAGCTAGTGTATTAGTCTACTTTCATGCTGCTAATAAAGACATACCCAAGACTGAGTAATTTATAAAGAAAAAGAGGTTACATGGACTTGCAGTTCCACATGGCTAGGGAAGCCTGACAATTATGGCAGAAGGCAAAGGAGGAGCAAAGTCACATCTTACATGGAGGTAGGCAAGAGTGTGTGCAGGGGAACTGCCCTTTATAAAACCATCAGATCTTGTGAGACTTATTCACTATCACAAAAACAGTGTGGGAAAACACCCACTCCCATGATTCAGTTACCTCCCACCGAGTCCTATGGCACTTGGGGATTATGGGAGCTACAATTCAAAATGAGATTTGGGTGGAGACACAGCCAAACCATATCAGCTAGTCAGCAGTTTGGCCAAGAAACTATGTGGAGTGAGGAAGAGCCAGAAGCTTGAGATGACTTCCAGATTTCTGGCTCAGGTAACTGTATTAAGAATGATGTAATTTGCCAATAATAGAGGTCTCAAAGGAGGCGGACCAGGTCTGGTAGAAGAGGAAAGGTAATTTATAAGTAAGTTTTGGTCACAAAGACTTTTGTGTGCCTAGAGGATATACTGACAGAGAAATCCTCAAGGCAGTCAGAAATACATGTCTGGAGCTTACAGCATATTAAACGGTAGTCATAGGAGACCAGAAGTCATGATAACATATAAGATTTCCCAGGGAAAATTTGGAGGGTGAAAGATAAGAGCATCAAGGAGGGATCCTGAGAAAATGACAAATATTTAGAGTCAGCTATAGGAAGAAAAATATCCAAAGAAGACTGAAGAGTTGGTTGAAGGAGAGAAGAATGGTTTGAAAACACATGGCACATTCAGATATCTCAGTGATTAAAATGGCAAAAGAGAAATGGGTTTCAAGAAGAGAGAAGTTAATTGAAGACAATAGAGGAATATTTTTAGAGTGAAGAAGTTCTTTCTAAGTATACTAATAATAAAAGAGAAAATTTTAAGAAGACACATTTTAAAAATATTAAGATGGTAGATTTATACCCCAATACATAAGCAGCTACACAAAATGTCAGTGGGCGAAATCTTCTAATTAGATGAAAAAGAAAAAGCTGTTAGACTACACGAAAATAAGACGAACCCAATCTCATGCTACTTTGAGAAATATATCCTAAATATTAGAACACAGAAAGCTTAAGGCAAAAGAGTGGGAAAACACATTATACACACTCTAACTAAAACAAAACTGTTGTGTATGTGTGTGTGTGTGTGTGTGTGTGTGTGTGTGTGTATTTTTTGAGACGGAGTCTCGCTCTGTCGCCCAGGCTGGAGTGCAGTGGCACAATCTTGGCTCACTGCAAGCTCTGCCTCCCGGGTTCACGCCATTATCCTGCCTCAGCCTCCCCAGAAGCTGGGATTACAGGTGCCCTTCACCACATCTGGCTAATTTTTTTGTACTTTTAGTAGAGCTGGGGTTTCACCATGTTAGCCAGGATGGTCTCGATCTCCCGACCTCGCGATCCACCCGCCTCGGCCTCCCAAAGTGCGTGCCCGGCTGTGTATATATTAAAATAAGAAAAATTAGATTTCAAAATGGGATTATTGCCAAAGATAAAAAGGAATGTATCATAATTTTAAAGAGTCCATTCATCTGTAAGAAATAGCAATCATAAATGTGCATGTACCTAATAATATAGCTTCAAAATATATGAAACAAAAAGTAACAGAACTAAAAGGGAAAATAGTGAAATCTATAATTACAGTTGGAGATTTAGCACACCTTCTAAGTAATTAAGGTGAGAAAAAACAGTAACAATGCAGAAGATTTTAACAGCATGACTAACAAACTTGACCTAAGTGGCAAAGACAGAATGCTATACCCAATTATGTTAGAATAAGCATTCTTTTCAAGTGCACATGGAGCACCTACCAAAATATATCTTATGCCAGTTTTTGAGCAAATCTCAATAGATTTTAAATGATTAAAATAATTCAGAGCATGATCTCTGTCCATAGTGTACATGAGTTGGAAAATAATAATAAAAAGATAACTAAAAATTCTCCAACTGCTTGAAATAAAGCCACATACTAAAAAATAACCACCTAAGTAAATATAAATGTGAAATTATATTGAACTAAAAATAACAAAAATATATGAGATATAGCTAAAGTAATGCTCAGAGGAAAATTTGTCACTTTAAATATATATATTAAAAGAAAGAAGAAAGACTGGAAATTGAACACTAAATATACCTCTCAAGAAATAAAAATAAAAAAACAGAAAATTATGCCAAGCACTGTGGCTTATACGTGTGATCCCAGCACCCTGGGAGGCCAAGGTGGGAGGCCTCCTAAGCCCAGGCATTCAAGACCAGCCTAGGCAACATAAGGAGACCTTGTCTCCACGTAGAAATTTTTAAAATATTAACTGGTCATGGTGACACATACCTGTGGTCCAAGCTATTTGGGAGGCTGAGGCAGATAGATCACTTGAGCCCAGGGGGTTGAGGCTTCAGTGAGCTATGATCACACCACTGCACTCCAACCTGGGCAGCAGAGAAAGACCTTGTCTAAAAACAAAAACAAAAACAAAACACAGCAAATTAAGTCCAAGGAAAGCAGAAGAAAGGAAATAAGAGAGATGAGAGCAGTAATCAATGAAATGTAAAAGAAACATATAATAAGTAAAATTTATTTGACAGTTTTGAGGGAAAAAAACATACAATATCGCTAAGACCTTAGAAGATCAAAAAAAATTTTAAATTAAGATTATACAGTATCAGAAATACAGAAAGGGTCATCACCACAGGTTCTACAGACATTAAAAACATAATAAGATGGTACTGTCAATACCTTTCTGCCAGTGAATTTGAAAATATAGACTGGACAAATTACTTTCAAAATATAACCTACCAAACGGACACCAGAAGAAACATAAAATTGGAATAGTCCTGTGTCAATAACCAAAATTGAATTCTCCATAAAAAATTTCCCACACAAAAAAAATACAATACCCAGATGACTTTGCTGTTGAATTCTTTCAAACCTTTAGGAAGAAAATAATACCAATTTTATACAAGATCCCTCAAAGAGTAGAAAAAGACCCAATACTTCTCAATTTGTTTGTGAGACTAGCAAATGCCAACTCTAGCTTACAAGATAAAAAATATACATATTCTCTCTCTCTCTCTTCATATATACATATATACGCATACATATATACATGTTCACATACAATATAATGTATATTACAACATACTATACAGAAAATGCCAAGTAAATGTATGTACATATGTATATGTTCATGTATATATATATAATGCATGTCTCATTATAACTTATATGTGTCCACATTCAGAGAGTTCTGAAAGAAAGGAATATATAATAAAGGTAACTATCACCATTTTATGTAGTCAGAATTATCTTGTTCTTTTTTAATTGTTTCAGAATTTCCATTTTTTTAAATAAGTATGTGCAACTTTTATGTTGAAAATGTTATAGCTCTTTTATTTTGAAAAAAATAAAATGAATGTTAAGGCATGTTGCATTTTTTAATGGTGTTATTCGATATAATTCACACCCCTTTTAATTTCCTTGTCATTTAAAGTTTACAATTCAATGACTTTTAGTGTATTCACATAACAGAGATCAGAGAAAATACTTCAAAAGTGTCCCTTAGAATGTTAGCTTTATTTAACTATAAGTAAACTTTAAAGTATAAGTTAAATCCAATAAACTATAGTGGGTTGTGGAATGAAAAGCAAAGTGAAGAAGTAAAGACTGAACAAAAACATGCATTTTCAAAAAGCTTGATTGTGAAGGAGAGGGAGAAAGATGCTACCCCATGGGATGCCCCACCACTGAGGGAGGGTATTTTCATAGGAGGTATCTGGACATAGATCTCCTCTCAAAGCAAAGAGAGGCAATAAAAAACAGGAACAAAGAAGAATGGTTTTATGGATTAAGACTTTCTGGAACAGATGGGGGAAATGCAGTGAGACACACCATTGACAGTCTTTACTGGACTTTGTTCTCCTCTCTGTTCCCAGAGTCCTTGTTGTCCTGCCTTCTTTCCAGACCTGCTTCACCCTGTCCTGTACTCATTCCAGGCACTTGCCGGGAGCCTGTGGCATCACCTTGTAGCTTGCACCTGCCATCAACACAAGGGAAGCAAGGTGGGAGGGAAAACATGTTCTTTCTCCCGGCCCCGACTTCTGGGTCTCCACTTCATCCCATCCTTAGAGACTTCTTGGAAATTCTCCCTGCAAACGGCTGTGGCAAACTCCTTGGGTTCCGTACCTAGGGCCATGGAGCAAGAAGGCCAGGAGGGCTGCCTTCAGGCTCCTCCTGCTTGATTCTTAACCACCTAGTTTTTCTGGATATCTTCAGTTACCAGAGATTCGCACTTCTGCCTGACATGTCTGACTTCCTTCTGCAATGCTCAAGATTATTCCATACTCATGAATATTCATCCAAAGAAAAGAAAGAATAAAATAATTGACTCAAAGGGTAACATCTACTACCAAAAAAGGAGGGAAGTGGGTAGAAACATGAGGCAAATTAAGATTTGAGTCTCGGAGTTTTATGTGAACCTTGTTTTAGGTGTGAGAAAGAGCAAACTTTTGTATATAAAAGAAAGTTCTTATACATAAATATAATTATATTTTATACACACACATATCATCTTATTAATAAAAGTGAATCACTGAGGCAGACCCCAGCCCCAGCCCTTGTAGGGGCCTGTAGAAACAAGAACTTATCTGGAATAAAGGAGGAAAATGACCTCTTAGAAATTTGGTTGATTTTTGACAAGAAACAGTTGGTGATTTATAAAGTTCTCAAATTGTTTTTAAAGATGATGGTATTTTTCTTGAATTTATCTAGAACCCTTTACCTTTGTCTCCTTCATACCAGTTAGAGTCCTTGCCCCTAAATCTAGCTGCTCCCCCCAAATAATAACCTCTTGAATCCCCTACTCTCCTGACCTACTCAAACTTGAGGTTAGAGCACTGGACAGTAGTTAGAGAAATTTTTGGCAATATAAAGGAAAAAAAATTTTTAATTTGAGCAACAGATGGACAATTGCATATTTCATTGTGGTTGGCAGCTTGCCTTTTCTTAAAGAGGCATTCATGAGCCCTGCCAACGGGGGCCTCAGGTGCTCCCGGCTGGTTCTCACTAACCGGGGTGGGCATGGGTCCAAGGCATCTTCATGCCGGGCCCTGCTGACATCTTCAAGTTCACTGCAGCCTCAGGACCCTGACTGGCTCTAAGCCAGAGTGACTGCTTTGTGCAGTGAATCAAAGTCACTGACCATTTCTGGAACCAGAGATGGTGTCTGAAGACGTCCCCAAATCCACAGCAGGCTACTGCTTTCTCTCAAAGAAGGGACTTTCCAGCAATCCCATTATCCCATCTGTTTTCCAGGCAAATGCAAGTGGCAACCCTCCACCAAGGTGTCTTCTATGCACACATGTACTTCTTTAATTGTTTGGGAAATTTGGAGGTCATGAGCTTGGGAGACAACAAGCTAGTGACTTTAAAAACACACGGAATGCTAGACCTAAAAGCAACCTTGACCTCTTGTACCACACCTGTGTTTAATCTAAAGGGTGAGGAAAGTGAGACTTTAAAGTCACACCCAGTATGGAGCAGTGTTCAGTCCCCGGGTCCATGAAGCAAACCCTCCCACTCAGATAATACCCAGGCATCCCCAGTCTACCAAATGAATTCCTCCTGGGACTCCCCTTCTCTCTCCCCAGGCAAAACAATGTGCTCGTTGCATCCTGGTGACAGCACAGCAGCAGCACAGTGAGCCATTTCCGTTTGTGTCTAGCAGGCCATCCCCACCTCCATCCCGGGGGCAGATTGGATCTTGCCAGGTTTCAGATCTCAAGCCTGGCATTTAGTAGAACTCAGTAAAAATTCGCTAGGACATTGCAACAGTGCACTGGCATTGACGTTTCTCTCCATCCTGGCAGGTTATGCAACAAAAGATGCTTCCCAAGGATGATCCAAGAATCCCAGAAAATACAGCTCTCAGAAACTTATGCTGAACCTTTCCAATTTCAGAAAGAATCCCACCCCCCCACCGGCTAAATCAGACACTCAGTTGGCTCCGATGTGGATGACTCCACACAGACAAATTGCAGAAGTCCTGAGGCTGAGCCAGGGTCTAGCAAGAGAGACAGAGTTCCTGCCAGGAGCCACTCCCTCTCTCCCCAACAGGGGAGGCACGGATAGGCACCCTCTGTGGATAGGGCTCTCTCTGTTCTACCAAGGTCATGAGTATTCCTACCCACTCAGAAGCCACTCTAGCTCCACTCTCTCCCTTTCTGGATTCCTGTGGAAACCGAAATCAAATACGTGTTAGGTTATCATTCTCCAAAATGAGAATCCCTGGTACATAACAACAGAAACTAACATGTACTTAACACGGGGCACACAGAACTCTTGGTTAACACCTCCTGACTCCAGATTTGAGGAAGACTCGCCAGTGACCTGCACGACTCCTATTTCTAATTGCTCTCTTCTTGGTTGTTATTTAATCTTCGTTTCTGGGCCTCCAGCTGCCTTACCACGTATGTCACCACCCGAAGCCTGACTCATCTTTCCTGGAGGTAGCACTGACTCTCGGTGCTGAGCAATCCGAGCCACTGGGGGGTGACAGGAAGAGGGAGCTGGCACAGCTCGTGCAGTGAGCTCCAACACATCATCATCTCTGATTGGTTTTGATAGCTCTTCTTTTGGAGCTATGATCAGTTATCACGTCAGTACGTAATGTAAAAAGGCACTCCACTAAACGGCACATCAGGGGGACCATCACCTGGAAATTTTTCACTTCCAGCAATACTCCCACTTGTTACGGGAGCACAGAAACATTTTCTAACGCTTTTTATTCTTTGAATTCCCTTTCTCTACTGCCTCGAAAAAAATTAATAAACCAGGATGCAGTAGAAAACTTCTTGTTGAAAAAAACTGTAGAAAAGCAAAGAAAGGTTAAACATGTAATTCAAAGTAGAGGCACATCAGGGGAGAGAAAGCAAGGGTGAGGATGAATGCATGACTGTAAAGTGCATCATCCAAAATGGGACCCTCTGGGGAATCAAAGGGGCACTGCCAGTAAATGTGCCCCCACAACATGGTAAACCAGGGTGGCCACACTCAGGAGACTAGTCACACACAGAGACTGCCGTTATCATTCATCTA
Organism: Rhinopithecus roxellana; assembly: GCF_007565055.1. Lineage (NCBI taxonomy): Eukaryota > Metazoa > Chordata > Mammalia > Primates > Cercopithecidae > Rhinopithecus > Rhinopithecus roxellana. The sequence continues at coordinate 49,157,512 of NC_044559.1, forward strand.
GAGTCTAGGCCTCCAGTCAGTTGTGGGTTTATGGGTGTTCATTACATTATTAATACATGCATATGTAAAATAGGGCTGTGCATGGTCGAATGATGACAGAGATTAATAAACCAAGGACCAGTACTAAAACAATTCTGTGCACCAGAGGTGCATTTTAAAAAATTAACACTCTCACTGGTGAATCCAGCTAAAGATGGAGTTATGTCACCTGGTGCTTCTTTATCATCATCCTTCTGCTCTTTATTATGTAATTTTGCAGTGTTCACCTCTCTCTCTCTCATTTTCTGTCTCTGTCTTCATACTGTAAATACAGCCATTTAAACCATTAATAGATCTTTCAGGTCAACTGTCACATTAGAACCCAGACTGCCAAACCCCAAACCACATATTCTCTTTAATACATTTACTTCCTATTTTCTTTCCATTGACTCTAAAACCAAAAAAAGCCCTGAATTATGAGTGGAGTTTTTGCTAAGCAAAATTAAAAGCACACGCTTATTTTTTTTCTTCTTCCATGAGGACAAAGTCTTCCTCTATGTATTAGTCCATTTTCACACTGTTGTAAATAACTGCCCAAGACTGGGTAATTTATGAAGAAAAAGGTTTGACTCGCAGTTCTGCTGGGGAAACTCAGGAAACTTACAATCATGGTAGACGGTGAAGGGGAAGCAAGTCCCTTATTCACAAGGCAGCAGGAAAGAGTGAGTGAAGGAGGAACTTCTAAACACTTACAAATCATCAGATCTCTTGAGAACTAATTATCATGAGAACTGCATGGGGGAAACCACCCCCATGATCCAATCACCTCCCACCAGGTCCCTCCCTTGACACATGGGGATTACAACTCGAGATGAGATTTGGGTGGGGACGCAGAGTCAAACCCTATCACTCTATATTTTAATTACTAGTCATTTATTCATTCATCTACCCAACCAACCAACCATTTATTACACACTGTTCATAGGGCACTATGGCAGACACTGGAAAGGAGGCAACAGTAGTTCATGTCACGTGATCCCTGCCTTCTAGGAATGTACTGTCAAAAGGCTGTTTATAAGCACCCAAATGAACATGGCAGGTAAGAACCATTGTAGACAACCAGTGAGGTGAGTGCTCAGGAGCTGGACAGGATCATTAACCAGGTGTTCACAGTGCAATATTAACTGTGCATGTAAGGAAGACTTGTGCCATCTAGCCCATCTGGAAGACAAGTGTGGTTGTCTGGTTAATCAATTTCTCTATTTTGGGGAAAGTTACCTTAATCTGAACCTAAATTGCCAATTATACAGGGAGTGCTTTATTTTCCACTCAGATATTTATCTTCAAGCATTCCAAGACAAGATACTCAGCTGACCACAGAAGGGTAAGAGTCCTCAAAAAAGGCAGTAAGTGTAAGACAGAAGCAAATTTTTGTGGAGAACATTGAGAGACACTTGACCTCTGACAGTCTGAGCTTCAGGCTCAATAGCCAGCAGCTTGGCTGACATCTCCACTCATTATCCAATGAGCATTAAAACCTAACACGTCTAAAACACAGCCGCCCATTCCCCTTCCCCAGCTAGAACCCCCAGCACTTTCTTCATCTCAGCAAGTGGCCAATATTCCCTTCCAGCTGCCCACCGTGGGTGGCCTCTTTCTCCTCTTTACTCTCACACTTGATGTTTGATCCACCAAAACACTCACTTGGCCTGATTCCCACAACAGACCCAGAATCTGACCCCTTCTTATGCCTCCATCCCACCCACCCCATTCAAGCCACCATTCTCTCATCTGGACTAGTGACGGGGTCTCCTGGAGCTGTTACCCCCGCCCTCTATCATCTCATCTCAACACACCTTATGATCAGTTTTCTGACTGATGCCCACAGGCCCTGGACAATCAGGCCCTTCCATTACCTCCTGACTTCATTTCCTCCTTGCTCCCCCTTGCCCATACTGTGTGTCCCTCCTGGAGACTTCCAGTCTCGCTGCTTTGTACTGGACATCTGCCTTGCTTCCCTCCTGTGACCTCATACTCCTTTACTTTGTTCGCGTTGGTATCCCCAGCACCTACACCAATCCCTGGTGCACAGCAAACACTCTGTAAATATTTGTTGAATGCGGTGAATGAATGAATGAATGAATGAATGAATGAATGAATGAATGCCATCTGGAATGTTTGATCCCAAAGTCCTGTGTCAAAGTTGGTGAAGACACCCTATGGGAGGACCAAACTGATATTCCTGGAAGTTTTGGTGTAAACTTGGGATGTGGCTCCTTGAAGCAAAAGATTCCATTTGTCGTACATTCAGAGGAACTGATTCCCACTCCCGTGGATGAGGGCCCTAAACAGCCTTCCCAGTATCCACAGACCAACTAGGCTTTTTCTGTGGGACCCAGATTTTCAGAAAGAGACAATGTCATCTTGTCCATATTTGGCAGTTGTACTGCATCCCTTAAAAGCCATTGTAAATGAGAAATGTACATTCTACTTTCAGGGGAAAAAAAAAGAGAGAAACTTTCCTTGAGTCAATTAGATGACCCGATGGCCAAAATCAAAATTCAACATTAAGAAGAACATTAAGGAATAATGTCAGTGACTTGGGCCCCCACAGTACTTGGGCCCAGGCCCAGCAGATTACAGCCACTATGATATGCTGTTTCCCTCTTCCCCAGGGGGACCTGCTAGAAAGATCCCCTGGCTCCAAGCTGGACAATGGCATCCATGACACCATTGCAAACTCTCACCCACCCTAAACCCAACAAACTTCCAGTCAAATGCTTCTGCTCAGCACTCCCGTTGCCCCGAAATCATTCAGGTCTTTGTGGAGACTCTGCATTCCAGGATTTCAATGACGTCCCCAACATAAATCCATAGTGGACAAACTGAGGGAGTACATTCCAACATGCTAACTTTCCAAGTTAGTAATAAGACAGAAGTGTGAACCTGGATCTGTCATTATCACCTTCTTGGACTTCATCAGCCAAATGATAGCCTGAAAACAAAGATGCTTTCAGACAGGCGAAGAGTAGCCCCTTAAGAAGGCAGACAACAGGACTTGGAACAGGCAGGCCACACCTGCAGCGCCCTGTGACTTGTCTGAGGATCACAGCCAGTGAATCCAGAACCCTCCCTCAAACCTGCTCCTCCTAGCCCGGGTCCTGATCCCCATTCACCTTCAGGACCCCGAGCTACCTGCTGTTGATTCTGTCAGCGTGTCCTGCACCAGCCCAACTCTGACTCTAACTTGGAGGGTAAGGGTGGTTTCACACTCAAGGTTGCACATGCCCTGGGCAGGCCGACTCCCACAGCTTATTTCTGCAATGACAGGCTGACACCAGTACTTAATCTGCCCAATTTGTGATGTGGATTTTTCCCTGCTGCAGTGTCTAGCATAATGTAGCTACTCAAAATATAAATGCCTGTATGAGACATCACATCAGGACTCCTAAAAGATCATTATGATGCCCTGAATCCCACTTTTATTCATAAACTGGGTCCCCTATGAATGCCCAGCTCTCTTTGCCACTTTCCTGATGCAATATTCACAAGGCAGGAGCTGTTTCTGGTGGAACATTGAGTGAAGATCCCCATAGAGGGTCCACAAGGAAAGACAATCTCTTCCTCATCGGAGCACTGGCCACAAGGTAGCAGGGCCAACCAAGGAAGAGGATGCAGACACGAAAACGAAACAACTTCGCAAGCCATGAAAAGAACACCGCTACTACCGAGGTTGCTTCCTTTGGCCAACCCTGGGTTGACAGACATGCTCCTCTGCAGGCCCCGCCAACCTACCACTGAGTCCTTTGTAGCAACAGAAGGTGAGTCGTCCCCACTGTGGGGAGACGGCACCTCCCTACCAAGAAACAGTTTGTAGCCAACCGTCCACAATATGAAAATGTATTTAATGCAATTAATAATTTAAGAAGTGAGAGCATGTGCTCTTGGAGAGTTAAATGCTTGTCAGAGTGATCGATGCACGCTTCACCACCAATACATTTCGTATGAAGAGCAGAGGGATTTTGCAAACTTGTGTTGACCTTGGGTTGCCGTATAGAGGAGGCAGATTGCAAAGGCAGGCCTACTTAAGGAGGAACAGTGCTTCAGCTCCCAATTTACAGCCCTTTCTCCAATTAAAGGACTGTAAAAACATTAAAATTAATGCAGTCTTAACTCCTAGAGCAGGCCCTACTTTCTTAATTAGTGCATAATTATTCAGTTTTTGATATCCTGGAAAATTATCACATGGAAATTATTTTAGGCAGAGTAACAATAGCAAAAACTCCCTCCCCCAACTCTATTAACATGTGGAAGTAATTAACACTTTATTACAGTGAAAATACTATTACTGCTAATGTTTAATGACTTTTGCCATTGCATCCTAAGCAGGAAATTCAGAACACTATGGAATGATAGCTTCCTATAAATATATTACAAATGACTTGCAAAGCTTGTGATGGTTTGAACTAGCTGTGTTAAAAATCAAGAGGCCATAGACATTCAGTTGCTAAAAGCTTCATGAGCAGAGATACATAATTTGGTGTGAACTCACAGGAAGACGGCACGAAATCATCATTTAGGCATGGTCTGGACAGGCAGCCCGGGCACAATCTCAGCTGTGGCCTGCTGTTAATAAAACAGCGTCCCCTCTGCTGTGCTAATGGATACTTTTAAATGGATAGCCAAACTGTTGGAAGTTCAAGACATTGGAAAAAATTAAAATTAAATGTCTCCAGCTGAACAAACTGGAAATGATAGCAGAACTTAATATTTCTACAATTGGGAGGTATTAGCGGTGTTTGGAGTGGGGTAAAAATTATGATCGCTCTTACATAAATATCTAAAAATACAGATGCCTACTTAAGTTGACTTATAACAAGAAAAACTTGCACATCATACCTTTATAAGAAACTGAAAGGGAAAGACAGTTTGTTTCTCTGCCTGTGCCATGGAGTCTAGTATGGAGGGAACAAAAGAGAGAGAGTCTTCCTAGGACCACTTTCAAAGTTGTCATCGGGGACATCTTGTGAATAAACCATTGTTCACCACTGTATGCATTCAGGAACTGGAAATGTTGGCTTCTTTTTAATTTTAATTTTATTCATTTACTTAATGAATTTTTTTTTTTGAAAATTATGTTGAAATCTCTATGCAAGAAGCATTGCAGAAAGGGTACCAAAAAGCAAAAAGCACTCCAAATAAATATGGGATGAATACCGGGTAGAAAATGCAGGTGACTTCAGCTAAGTTGCTTGAAATTTCCTCTATGTCCGGTGCCAGGTTTGCCATTAATGGTGCCCTCATGATGCCGCCAAGTCTACAGCTCTCTAAAGTTTTATTACTGTCTTTGAGTAGTTCTAAAAAATTTCCGTACACCATTTTGTTTTCTGAGTCTTTTTTTTTCCTTTGTTTCCATCCATTCCTGGGGTTTTAATTAGTTCCCTTGGAGGAAAAATGTCTTGGAAACATTTCTCAGGCAGAGGGAAACACCTATGTCCTTCCTAAAGTGGATAAAAGAACAATTTACATCATTCAGAAAACTTTCAAATGGCTTCAAACCCATGCAATTGCTTTGATCCTAAAACACACTTGGGACCTACAAGCTAAGCTAGTGGGTCGAAGAAAACATAGCTCAAGTCATCTGAGGCACTCTGCCCAGAATGGGGTAGCTGGGGAAGAGAGGTGCCCATCCATGAGACACACTGGGGGTCTCTCTGGGCGAGACCAGTCACAGCAGAAAGGGTCCAGGACTCGCTCACTCAAACCCCACTCCCTCCTTCAGAGAAGGGAGCACCACCACTCTCTGACACTGAGCAGCCAGCCGAGGAGGGGAACATCACCTCTTCCTTTGTAGGGACTAATTCTGTTTTCTGCAGGTCTCATCTACCACCAGAAGGTAGGGCTTTGGGTTGTTAGCTCTAAGTCCCTTGAAGACACGGACAGTGTCTCATGTTCTTTGTATCCCTTTGGGCTCTATGAATATGAATACACCTGTATGATTGGTTAGTAATGCAGGAGGGGCAATTGGGATCATGACAGGGGGTACAGACCATGAAGGAGGAAGCTGAGGCTGAATCCCAGTCCTTCTCTTTACAGGCTGTGTGAGGGTGGGCGGCTTACTCACTCTCAGTAGCCCACTTCCCTGGGAGAACACTGGTAGTCCCTGCCTCACAGGACTGCTGCAAGGTTAAAGAATTCATACACAGGTGTATTAGTCAGGGTCCTCTAAAGGGACAGGACTAAGAGGATAGATGTATAGATGAAGGGCAGTTTAACAGGAGAATTGACTCACACCATCACAAGTCCCACAATAGGCCGTCTGCAAGCTGAGGAGCAAGGAAGCCAGTCTGAGCTCCAAAACCTCAACAGCAGGGAAGCTGACAGTGCAGCCTTCAGTCTGTGGCTGAAGGCCCTCGCAAACCACTGGTGTAAGTCCAAGAGTCCAAAACCTGAAGAACTTGGAGTCCAATGTCTGAGGGCAGGAAGCATCCAGCACGGAGAAAGTTGAAGGCCGGAAGACTCAGCCAGTCAAATCCTTCCACGTTCTTCTGCTTGCTTTATTCTGGTCATACCAACAGCTAATTGGATGGTGCCCACCCAGACTGAAGATGGGTCCGCCTCTCCCAGTCCACTGACTCAAATGTTAATCTCCTTTGGCAACACCCTCATAGACACCCCCAGGAACAATACTTTGCATCCTTCAATCCGATCAAGTTGGCTCTCAATATTAACCATCACAAGAGGTGTACCAAGGAGATGCTGTGGGTTCGGTTCCAGACCACTGCCATAAAGCGGATATCACAATAAGATGGATCACATGCATTTTTTGGTTTCCCAGTGCATATAAAGCTGTGTTTACACTACACTGTGGTCTGTTAAGCATGTAATATCGTGATGTCTAAAAAAATGTACAAGTCTGAATTTAAAAAATATTTTCATGTTGGGCATGGTGGTTCATGCCTGGAATCCCAGCACCTTGGGAGGCCCAGGCAAGAGGATCACTTGAGGCCAGGAGTTCAAGATCAGCCTGGGAAACATAGTAAGGACCTAATTCTACAAAAAAATAAAAATAAAAATAAAAAATTAGGCAGGAGTGGTGGTGCATGCCTGTAGTCCCAGCAACTCAAGAGGCAAAGGCAGGAGGAACACTTGGGCCCAGAAGTTCTAGGCTATAATGAACTGTGATTATGCTGCTACATTCCAGCCTGGGTGACTGAGGAAGATCCTGTCTCTAAAAAATAAGAAATAAAAAAATACCTTATTGCTAAAAAATGTGAAAGATCATGATCTGTCAGCAAGTCATAATCTTTTTGCTAGTTGAGTCTTGCCTTGATGTTGATGTCTGCTGACTAATTAGGATGGTGGTTGTTGAAAGTGGGGTGACTGTGGCAATTTCTTAAAATAGACAGCAATGAAATTTGCCACATTGATTGACTCTCCCCTTTGTGAAAGATTTTTTTGAAGCATGCAATCCTGCTTGATAGCATTTTGCCCACAGTAGAACTTCTTTCAAAACTGGAGCCAAGTCTCTCAAACCTTGTCACTGCTTTATCAACTAAGTTTATGTAATATTGTAAATCCTCTGTTGTCATTTCAACAAGGTCCACAGCATTTTCACCAAATATATATTCTATCTTAAGAAACCACTTTCTTTGCTCATCTATCCATAAGAAACAACTCCTCATCCCTTCCAGTTTTATTATGAGATTGCAGCAATTCAGCCACATCTGCAGGTGTTAATTTCTAATTCTACTTCTCTTGTTGTTTCCACCACATCTGCAGCTACTTCCTCCACTGAATTCTTGAACCCCTCATAGTGATCCATGGGGGTTGGAATCAACTTCTTCCAAACTCCTGTCAACATTGATATTTTGACCTCCTCCCATGAATCATGAATGTCCTTAATGGCATCTAGAATACTGAATCCTTTCCAGGTTTTCAATTTACTTTGTCCAGCTGCATCAGGACAATCACGATGTCCAGGCTATGGAAGCTACAGCTTTAATGAAATGTATTTCTGACATAATAAGATTTGAAAGTTAAAATTACTCTTTGATTTATGGACTATGGAATGGATGTTGTGTTAGCAGGCATGAAAACAACATTCCTCTCCTTGTACGTCTCCATCAGAGCTCTTGGATCATCAGGTATGTTGTCAATGAGCAGTAATATCTTGAAAGGAATCTTTCTCTGAGTAGTAGGTCTCAATAGTGGGCTTAAAATTTTCAGTAAACCATGCTACAAAGAGATGTTCTGCCATCTGGGTGTTGTTCTTCCAATTATAGAGCACAGGCAGAGTAGAAGTAGCATGGTTCTTAGGGACTCTAGGAGTTTTAGAATGATCAATGAGATTTGGTTTCAATTTTAAGTCACCAGCTACCTTAGCCCATAACAAAAGAATCAGTATGGACTTTGAAGCTTTGAAGCTTGGCTCTGAGGTTTCCTCTCTAACTATACAAGACCTACATGGCATCTTCTTCCAGTATAAGCTGTTTCATCTACCTTGAAAATCTCTTGTTCAGTGTAGCCACCTTCCTCAGTGCTCTTAGCTGGATCTTCTGGTTAACTTGCTGCAGCTTCTCCATCAGCACGTGCTGTTTTACCTTGCATTTTTATGCTATGGAGGTGACTTCTTTCCTTAAGTCTCATGAGCCAATCTCTGCTAACTTCAAACTTTTCTTCTGAAGCTTTCTCACCTCTCTCAGTCAGTATAGAATTGAAGAGAGTTAGGGCCTTCCTCTGGATTCAGCTTTGGCTATGGGAATGTTGTGGCTGGTTTGATCTTCCATCCAGACCACTAAAACATTTTCCATGTTAACAATAAGGTTCTTTTTGCTTTCTTATCATGTTTTGTGTTCACTAGAGTATCACTTTTAATTTCCTTCAAGAACTTTCCCTTTGTGTTCACAACTTGGCTGGTACAAGAGGCCCAGCTTTCAGCCTATCTTGGCAGTGGACATGCCTTCCCTTCCTCACACAGCTTAATCATTTCTAGCTTTTGATTTAAAGTGAGAGATATGTAACTCTTCCTTTCACTTGATGAACACTTAGAGCTCATTGCAGAGTTATTAATTGATCTAATTTCAATATTGTTTTGTCTCAGGGAAAAGGGAGGCACAGGGAGAGGAAAAAGGATGGGGAGGGGCTGATTGGTGGAGCAGTCAACACACACAGTTTTTGAGTACATTTATGATATGGTTTGGTTTGGTTCTGCGTCCCCACCCAAATCTCACCTTGAATTGTAATAATCCCCACGTGTCAAGGGCAGGGCCAGGTGGAGATAATTGAATCATGGGGGCAGTTTCCCTCATACTGTTCTCATGATAGTGAGTGAGTTCTCGTGAGATCTGATGGTTGTATAAGCATCTGGCATTTCCCCTGCTGGCACTTCTCCTGCCTGCTGCTGCTGCCATGTAAGATGTGCCTTCCACCTCCTGCCATGATTGTGGGGCCTCCCCAGCCATGTGCAACTGTGAGTCCATTAAACCTCTTTTTCTTTATAAGTTACCCAGTCTCGGGTATGTCTTTAGTAGCAGCGTGAAAACAGACTAATACAGTTTGCAATCTTGTTTAAGCATGGTTCACAATGCCCCCAAACATTTACAATAGTAACATCAAAAGTCACCGATCACAGATAACCATAACAGACATCATAATCACAGCAAGTTTGAAATATTATAAGAATTACCAAAATGTGACATGGAGACTTGAAGTGACCACATATTAAAAAATGGCACCGACAGACTTGATGAACTCGGGGTTGCCACCAAGTTTCAATTTGTTAAAAAAAAAAAAAAAAGTGTCTGTGAAGTTCAATAAAGTGATGTGCAACTGACAAGGCATACCTGTATCAGCACAAGCAGCACAGTAATGGCCTCTAGTAAGGGCTCCGTCGGAGTTTGCTGTTGCTATCACTACTACTACTATTATTACTACTATGACCATGCCCACATCATTGGTGGAACTGAGAGTTCTCGCAATTGTACAAGAAATATTGTGAAAGCCATCAGTTCTGCAATGATGACACATGAAGCCCCATTACCATCAGAACTCTCCCCTCTCCCCAGGCTGCTCCACTGAGTGTCCAATGTGACACATGTATGCTCTCTGTCTGCTACTCTCATTTCCAGCTAATTTCCTGCCTGGAAAGTCTTGCTCGTGAACAGGAGGCAGAAGGCACAGACCCCTCTTGTCCACCCTGCCTCTGGAGCCCATGAGGGTCTGGGGTAAGCCTGGAAGACAAAACAGACCTGAGCACATCTACTTGTGAACTAAGTGCCCCTGCCCTGACTGGTGTCAGCACTGTCTTCCTAGCCTGAGACGAGGAAGAAGCCATGCCCCAAGGAGGACCCCGGGGAGGACCTGAGCCCTTCCTATGAGTGCCTCAGGGGAGCAGAAGACCAGAGGCAGGAGAAAAGAAACTAGGTGCAAAGGAAAATCAGAGGGGGCATGAGGGGATGATGGATAAAAGACCTCACGACCCAGCCATCACATGCCTGCATGTGGGCCAAGGGAGACTCTCCCACAGTACACAGGAGACTCGTCAAGGGATGTCCACAGCAGCACTTCTCATGCTGGACAAACTGGAAGTGACCTCTCAGACTGCCTTCCGGGCCACGGGTGGGAAAATGGGGTCTATAAACAGACGCATATTCACACAATGGAACAGTGCACAGAAATGACTTGACTGGACCACAACTGCTTACAACACAGACGAATCTTGAAATACAATCATGAGTGAAAAAAAGTTGGCCCCAGAAGGCTGCATGTGGAATGATACCATTTTTTATAAACCCAAGATTAAACGAAACTACCTAACGTACTGTCAGACATGCATACATTTCTAATAAAACCAAAATTTTAACTCCAGTTCCTTTTCCTCAGAGAGAGTAGACCTTCTGGAGTGAGGAGTGGGGCAGAGGCTAGACTGGGGCAGATAGGAAGGGACAGGTTTAGAGCAGGGTCTCTTGTAGGGTCATGCATGCTGTGGGCAGCATGCATGTGACACATGTGCTTTACCTATTTCAAGCAGCTACTCTTAAAAGGCAAAGAAACAAGGGAAAAAAGAGACATCTGTCCTGAAATGACTTCAGATTACTTAATATTGCACCTGAGAAATAGGTGCAATATTTGTAGGCCCTAAAATCATTTCCTCTTCTAGTATGGACTTTTTTAAAATGGCAAAGGATCACAAAACTTACGAGACAGCAAGAATTGCCCACCCAGCCCCTAGTGGACACCTAAACATGTCTGGGTTTATCACTCCCACCCCTTCAGGGTGAGTCCCTCTGAGTGCCTGCCCTTCCCCCCATTGTTTTGGGGGTTCTTCTGCAGCTGGGGGGGTGGGGTTAATTTCAAGTGTCCCTTTAACAGACTACCAGGACTAAAATGCTAGAACTCTTTCAAGGAAACTCACATTATATGAAGCCACTGACAGTTTGGTGATATTCATCACAGCAGATAGCATTACCTATGCTGACACAAAACGTGATCTCTTATATAAGAGGAATACATGAAAGAAAGGAAAACAGCATGTTGGAAAGCACCTCAGCTTTTCAGTACTATAGTAGTAGATCAGTTTTAATAAACAAGGAAAACGTTCTGTTTTTCACACTAGTGAAAATTATTCAAGCAGCTAGCACACCTTTCCTGTGGTCAGTACAGGAAACTCTTCAGTTCTCATCTAATGCTTCTCCAGTTTTCAGTTGCCTCAGTTTGCCATATTATCATCTTGGCAATGCCAACATGCTCACCTGGGTCACTGGCTATCCACCTGAAACTGCTCCTCTGCAGAGGCCACCTGTGGCCACTGGCTACGTAAGAACTTGCCTCCAATGCTGGCCATGTCGCCATGTTAATGAATCATAGTGAATAACTGTAGGAAGTTGTCTCCCCAAAGAAATAACAACAGAAATATTAGAGCCAATGGTTTGCTTGTAAAATAGATTCCAGATTATTTCAAAAGGCCAACTATACAACTGGCAACAAAACACTCTTATGGCAATTTAAAAACTATAGAGCTAAGGGAATTTTTATGCCTCAGCCAACTGGTTTGACTGCTTTTAATTAAATACAAATGAAATAATTGACATAAAGTGCCATGAGGCAATTATTTTGTTGGCATTTTGTCTCTTTGGAGGCACACTGTCTACTGCATTGATCATCTAGAAAATTCTTTAACTCAGTTGGAGCCAGTTGTAACATAGCTAAAGAGGTAATATCAACTTAAGGTAATCAAGAACTCTTATGTGAGTATTGCATTTGTATTAACAGCACACATTTTAGATCCCAGTACAGTGCTATTTTTGTACTTCTTTATCCCTGGGCCATCGCTGTAGAGATGTGGGATGTTAATTATCTTTTTTTCTGATTAGATATTTCAAATAAATGAATAAATTACAACAAAATGATGTTTATCTGAGGTTTTAGCAACTTAATTGTTATTTCTCATTTTTGCAATAATCAGAATTTTTATTTTCTTTCCCAAAATGTACATAAACCCAACAAGAGTGCATCTGGCTCATTGGCAAGACCTTAAGATATTTCTCCATCCACAAAGTCATCAGAGAATGTCATCATGAACCCACACAAGTTTCTTCACATTTTTGCACAGATGGAGTCAATCTTGGCTTTGCATCTTATAATAAACATTTAAAATATTAGTCTAACTTAGATTCAATATTAAATTTATAGTCACTATGAACATTGGTTAGCTTTCCAACAATTTCTAAAGGTCTGAGGTGAATGTCCAAATCAGATGAGACATTCATTTGGGTTTGAAAAATCAGCTATTCTGAATTTTTTGATAGCGTGTGGCCAGGGATCATGCAGGTGTTCAACTGGGTGTAGGAACAGCCAGCTTGACGCTGTGTCCCTCCTAGGAGAGAACCTGTCTCCCAGTGGTGCACACGAGGGTTTGTCTGTATATTTATTAGAGATGCAATACAAAATAGTTCTCCAGCTTAGAGAAAAGTTGTGGGATCATTAGGAAACTCCCGAGTCAACTTGAATCAAATTCTTATTTAGAAACTCTAAGGCTGCCATCTAAAAGGATCAGCAATCAAGTAGTCTGAAATAACTAAGAAGGTGTCGTAACTAGAGCATTCAAAAGAGACATCTATCTGCTAGTTTGGCCATTTGTAATCGGTAGTTTAATAATCCGATCAAAAACCAGCTTTGTCGTAACTAGAGCATTCAAAAGAGACATCTATCTGCTAGTTTGGCCATTTGTAATAGGAGGTTTAATAATCAGATCAAAAACCAGCTTTGTAAGCTTAATATTTTTAATGGTGGTTCTGGCTTGATAAATTATCTTGATGAACTAGCTGATTGGTCCAAGTTCAAATAGCTTAAAAAGAAAGAAATGGTTTAGGCTCCTAGCCAATATATTCAGAACAAAACCAAACTGTTTGCCAGCTTCCCAAACTATTGCAATCAAAACCAGACAAAAGAAGGAGAAGATACCTCCTGGAACCTGCCAACATTTTAAGCGGCACGATTCTTCCGCTGAGCGCGCGCCTCAGCCAGAAGTCGGAGTGCCAGGCCAAGAGCGCACGCTCTGGCGGCAGCTCCGCGCTGACTCTTCAAATGATTGTCGTTTTTTCCTCTCCTGCTGCCAACTGCTCCCGGAGCTCACCAGCCTGTGTTCTGAAGCCAACAGTTCATAGTAAACCTTGCAATATCTCATGCAATCGTAATGCAATTAGTGAGGCGCGCGCTCCTGCTGGGCCTCTCCCCTCCGCGCTTTGAGCCCCCAAAGAAGTCAATCACCGTGCCAATTGCAAGGGGCTCTGAGCTGGGCAAGGGAGGCTCAGGCTGCCCTGCACTTTGTCATTTCTGCTGCCTCCACCGACTCCTCCTTTCAGCAGCACAGAAGGTGGCTCCAGTGTGATGGCTTTCCAAACACTACCGGAAAGGCACAGCTCCCTGGTCAAACTATTTCCAAGTCAACTCTTGTGAGAAACGGGACACAACCAGTTTCTCCAGACTATGTAGACTTGCAAATGAAGCTCTGAAGGTGAATGAATTTTCATCGGGCAATTCATCAGGCAAATTCGAGGGATAATCAATTTCCAAATTACCTCCCTCCCTGGCCCATTGAATCCTGTATTTTCTTTCTGATGATTTGTATCTGGTGCATCCCCAACCTTGTGCTTGAATATATTTTATTGATCACCTAAAGCACTGAGCACCCATACTGGGGTTTTCAAATACCCATCCTCACTAAAAAGAGCTAGGGGTCTTTGGACACGTGGCTGATTCCAGGGCTCAAGCCAGAAAAGATGAGCCTGGAAGAGCTTTTGTGCTAGAAAGTCAGAAATTGTTTAGAAAATGATGGAGACATGTCAACACAACACAGAGCCAGTTTGGAGTGGCTCTTGTTGGCCAAAGCCAGACAATTCGAACCACAGAATTAAGTGATAGCAATAGACTAAAACTCATCGATCCATAAGTCTGTACTGATATAGATGAATTAGTAAATAAATGAGGGGAAGAAGGACAGCTCGTCTTCACAGTTGATTGACAAGTAGTAGAAATGCTAGTGATTTTGCAATCATCATAGTAATGATTGAATTAGGCACGAATCCTCAAATGGATGCTAAAACTAATGGACGAAACTTTGATGAGAAACAGGATATTGACACCGTCTTAAAGTATGTTCCCACAAATTACTTATTACTATCAGAGAAACAGTAAATTTACAATGGAGAAATCTGGCAGACCCCACCTTAGCCAAGTGGCCAAAGTTACTGTCATCTGTACTGGAACAAAGTGACCTCATGGTTTCTCCTGATACAAAGCACTGGGAAGGGCACCATGTCACTTCTGTGATATTCCTGCCAAAAATGCAAAATCTGAACCCAAGCATTCAGAAAATATCACACAAACTCAGATCAAAGAACATTGTACAAAATAACTAGTCTATACTTTTCAAAAATATCAAGGTCAAGAAGATTTTTTAAAAGGCTATGAAACAATTCAGGAACTATCTAGGCTAGAATCAAGATACCAGAACCCACTTCTGGGAAAATATGTATGGCTCTAAAGAACATTATTAGTGCATTTGATGAAATTTAAAAATGGACTGTGCATCAGTGTTAAAGTTATTCTTTCTCATAACTATACTGTGACTGTGTAACAGAATTTTCTTGTTTTTAGAAATATACTTTTAAAGTATTTTGGAATAAATGCAACATGATATCTGTCACTTATTCTCAATGCATTCAGAAAAAATATACGTGTGTGTATTCATGTATGCTTGTATATATGCATGGGTGTGAATATGTTGTGTGTGTAATGGTATATATATACATATATATGCACATGTGTGCATGTGTGTGTTTGTGCATATGTGTGTCTACAGATATGTATGACAGAAAGACAGAGCTGAATTGGGCAAAATGTTAGCAATCAACAATACTGGGTAAATTTGGCAGTTCTTTGCAACTTCTGTATATGTTGGAAATTATATCAAGTAAAAGTCTCAAAAGTTGCACTTAAATTTAGCATCCATCTGAGGATTCGTGACTAATCCAGTCATTACTATGATGATTGCAAAATCACCAGCGTTTCTTCTACTTTTCAGTCAACTGTGAAGAAGAGCTGTCCTTCTTCCCCTCATTTATTTACTAATTCATCTATGTCAGTACAGACTTATAGATCAAATTAGTGGCATCGTTAAATATTTTGCCCAGCAAAGAGTGTCCGAAAAGGCTCCCCACACAGTAGGACACAAACCTCAGACACGGTTTACACTCAGGCAGCGGGGAAAAGAAAGTCCTGGGGATGGACTCCATGAGGAGTGAACTCCATGGAAAGCATTAGTGAGTCAACCCAGTGGTTCTCAACCAGGGTGGTTTCGTCTTTCCTGGGTGCATTTGGCAATGCCTGGTGACATTTTTGTTGATACACTTGGAGATGGGAGTGATGCTACTTGCATCTAGTAGGTAGGGACCAGAGAAGCTGCTCAGTATTTTACAATGCACAGGACAGCCCCTGCAACAAAGAATTATCTAGTCCAAAATGTCAATTGTGCCAAAGATGAGAAACCCTAAGCTAAACAGTTGATTTTCAACAACTACATGGTTAGAGATTGAATGTCAAATAAATTTAATTTCATAAATTAGAACAGCTTAATAAACCCTAGAAATATATTCAGAATTTTTCAGTTATATAAATGAGAGGTTTCTCTGTTGCCCAGGCTGGTCTTAAATGCCTAGCCTTTCCTCCTTATGTGCCGGGACAATAGGTCTGAGCCACTGCAGCTCCCTATATTTGGAATTTATAATTCCTGTCATTTTTAAGGCTGATGAGAATAAATATTAATCAAAGGCAAGGCAGCATTTCTGACTTAAGAATGAAAGAATTTTTCAAGCTATCATTGAAGCGAATAAGAGATATATGCTTTTCCTAAATTTAGGAATTTAATATAGATATAGCCATTTAGTGAAGGAAAAATGATAGCCAGAAAGTAATGTGATTGGACATTCTTGTTTTCTAGTGTCTTTGAATCTTAAAATCTAAGATGAATATATTTTTCAGCTTTCTAAAAATTCTTCCTTATTTTGTGTTGTTATTTGAAATGGCGTAGATGCATCTGTCCTATGGACAATCACAAGCTGTCTAAATGTAGTTCCTTTTAAGCACACTGAATTTTTTCAAACTGGCAATCTCCATTATTTTTTAAAAATTGCAAATCTAATTCAAATTGGTGATCACAATATGGAGAAAATGCGTCTAAATAACAATAATGCATTTTGAGGAGTTTAGTCCAATTTTGGTGGCGTGCTAAAATGCCCTCATCAAGACATGCGATAACACTCTCAGTGCAGCTGATGCCAGGAAGCCATTCCCAAAATGAGTTCAGACGTAATTGCAGCCTTTGACATCCTCAATGTTAGGATCCTTCTAAATCATCTTGAAAAATATGTTGGTCTTTCAGGTTCGGTTATTTGGTTGCTTAAATCTTATTATAACCATCAACAACAGTTTGTTAATATAATTTCTTTCCATTCCCCCTCTTACATTGTCATCTGGAGTCATCTGTTACGTTGTCATCGGGAATCCCAAAGGGAACCGGGTCTTGCTTCCATCTTTTTCTTTATCTAACTGCTGCCTTTAAGAACTACAATGCCATATCTTTAAAAACAGGGATGCTCTTATCGTATTTCAGCTGACAATGGGCCCGCGTGTTTTTCTGTTTCCAGCACTTACCCACTCGACTGGTACACTCATCTGTTATTTATACAAAACTAACTCTGGGTTTTGTTGTCTTGAAACTTTTTAATGTTAAAATTCAGAACTGTTTGGTTTATTTTCCCTTCTACCTCCTAAAAAAATTCATAAGATTATTGCTGTTTTTCATGAAGAGTTCAGATTTATTGATCGATCTAGCATGGGTACGTAGGTGTTTTCTACAGTCAGTGGAATAACCAGTTATTGGAATTCAAATGTGTGCCCTGGACACCTACACATCACCAGTGCCGACACAGTCCTACAGACACTGCATTTCCTTCTGCCTCTCTGGTTATGAGCATCCAAAGGAAAAAAAAAGACACCAAGCCTTCCTTCCTCACATGAAGACAAAAGGAGTGGGGTAGAAGAGAAGATAAATCTATTTTGCATCTGCTATGTATTGGGTAGTGTTCTAGGTGTTTTAAATACACGGCTATTTTTTTCTTCTGGTTTGAAATAGCACCTGACTAGTAGACCTGATACAGACTGTACCTATCTTTGACCCTGTTTTCAGAAGATTATATTCCCATAAACTAGCACATGAGGAGTTTTCAAAACTATCTGTTAAATAGATGATGTATATCTGTGAAGATACTTACAAAGCAACTTTAAAAATATTGAAAGCACCACACTATTTCTGAAAATTAAGATGAATTAAGAGCTTAACGGCAGACTCTGGGTAAATCTCAAAATATGAGGCAAATGGAGCTCTACTTTTAAAATCAATAATCAACACCCCCTTTTCCAGGTTTTGCCTCGTGAAAAACTCAGGCTGTGGTTCACAAGACAGATTCTGGCTGTAGAAAGCCAGGAGCACATTGGAAGAACACGCCATCCACGCCAACCAGAGCACATGAAGAGAAGGCTCGGTGCTATTTCGTATGAGTTAAAAGTCAGAAATTCCCAGAAAATAACAGAACAAGGTGTGGGACGCATGGTGCACACGGGATCCTGGTTTACAAACTCAGGAGCAGACGCAGGAATATGCTTAGTGCAATGCCAGCTGGGATGAAGTGTTTCCGCGCACCTTGCTCACTTACCATACTAGGTGAGAAGATGGTGCATGTGAACATAGAGAGATGCACGCTCAATGATGCCCCCTAGTACCTAAGGACACAGTGGTACCCTGAGTCCAGCCACCTTCCCTCCACCAGTGGAGAAAGGTCCCTGTCTCCACCCACTTTTCTGGGCAGCTGAAGCATTGAGACCAGGGAGTCTCTTCTTGTGTTTCATCTTTTTGTTTCAACGGGCAATATAAATAAGAAATACAACATGAGGCAACTCTAAAAGCACAACACAATAAGACATCATGAATCTTGTCCTCAACTTAGAGAAAGAGCATCCTTCTGGGTGGTAACCACAACACAAATTAGAAGTGAGCCCCTGGAATTCATTCAGCATACTCAAGAGCTCAAACTCATCTCCAGTGAAAAAGGACAGGAAATTAAAACCAACAAGATTTAAAAAAATAAGAATATGGCTGGGCATGGTGGCTCATGCCTGTAATCCCAGTACTTTGAGAGGCTGAGGCAGGTGGATCACCTGAGGTCAGGAGTTCAAAACCAGCCTGGCCAACATAGTGAAACCCCATCCCTACTAAAAATACAAAAATTAGCTGGGTGTGGTGGTGCACACCTATACTCCCAGCTACTCAGGAAGCTGAGGCAGGAGAATTGCTTGAACTCAGGAGGTGGAGGTTGCAGTGAGCTGAGACCACGCCACTGCACTCCAGCCTGGGCAACAGAGTGAGACTCGGTGTCAAAAAAAATAGTAATAAAAAATAAGCATATGAAAGGAGAGGATGAACAAAGAGAGATGAATGAGTAAACAAAGGAATACAAAAGGTTAAAACTGCAACAGGATTTAAAGCCATGTTGTAGACAGTGAATCACAGAACACATGACCATGACTATGGCATACGTATTTGGGATTCTCTTTTGAACAGAGAGAAAAAGACAAAGAAATGAAAATGATGAAAGAAAAGAGCATGAAAAATGAGCACAGATAACAGTCTAAACATACACAAATTAACTGGTGGTCTAGAAGGGATCTCTTGTCCCTCCAAAGAACAGAAGTTATCAAACATTACCCTCTCTAACTAAAATAGCAACAACGTTGTGGGCTTGCTGATTGAGAAAGTTCACAGTGTTTCATGTAAAAGCCATAGGTGAGAGGCATATTTATATATCTTCCAGCAAGTGATGAAAAATTGCAAGGAGGAGGAAGAAAGCACACCGTGCCTTTCTCTGGTTAAACCAGAGTTTATCTACATAAGAGAGCAATGACAGATGGCCTCCAAGTCATCCTTTGGAACATGCAGTGCCAGACGGGGAGCAGAATCTTAAGATGTCAGAGGGAGAAAAAGTTGTGTCTTACAAATAGGACCAGCCAAGTTATATGTTGTTGGTGAAGCAATAATATTTTTTTCAGCTGGATTGAATTTAATTAATAATTTTTACATCAAAAGTCACAATGTGACCATAAGGATATAAAGAACTCACATTAAGAAGAAAAGAGAGTAACAGACATACAGTGACAAAATATACTAGAGTTGACTAAAAGCATGACAAGCAAAAACATTTACAGATCACTCTTCTTCAGCCTTTTCTAAATCAACAAATCTAAACAATGCTATGCCTTATGTTGCTTTTTTTGGTTGATGAAGCAATTCTGAAGGCAATTCATTATTCTATCAACTTATTTATTAACAAAACATAAAAACTGATGAACTAATCCTTTCACTTAGAAACAAGAGGAAATCAGAGCAAATACCTAGTATACTAAATAAATCAGATACCAATAAATTAAAACAGAAAAATCAATACGATAAGTCCAAACCTAGTTTGTTGTCAATACCATTTTTATTTTTTTAATTTTAATCCACCTAAAATTTAAATACAAATTATATGATGAGGGCAGGTACCATGGCTCGTGCCTGTATTCCCAGCACTTTGGGAGGCCCAGGCAGGCAAATCACTTGCGGTCAGGAGTTCGAGACCAGCCTGGCCAACAGAGTGAAACCCCATCTCTACTAAAAAAAAATAATTAGCTGAGTGTGGTGGTGCACACCTCTAATCCCAGCTGCTCAGAAGACTGAGGCAGGAGAATCACTTGAACCCAGGAGGCAGAGGTTGCAGTGAGCTGAGATCATAGCACTGCACTCCAGCCTGAGCAACAGAGCTAGACTCTGTCTCAAAAACAAACAAACAAACAAACAAACAAAAAATGGTATGAGGTGACTAGATCAATTTGGCCACTTTCATTTATAATAAACCCTTGTATCAAATGTTAAACTCAATTTTAAGATAATATTTGAATAGCTGTAAGGCTGGAGAAACTTTCCCAAGTAAAACCCAAAAGGAATACAGGAAAAGGGAGTTAGCTCACCTTGTAAATATTTTAAATAACTGTGTGCCATATGATGTCACAAACAATGTAAAAACGATAACCTTCCTGACTACCCATATAATAGACAAATATTTGTATCCCTAAATCACTGAGAACTTCTGCAAATGTATAGGTAGAAGAGTAAAGAATAAGTTTAAAAGAATAGACAGACATCTAGACTGACAATTCAAAGAAAAGAAAATTCAAATAATTATCAATAAAGATGTGGTCAAGGACATACAAATTGAAGCAGTGAAGCAATCTCATTATTTTTACACACTAGCACAAATTATGAATATCGGTAACACTCAGTGTTAGCAAGAACATTAGGAAAAGGACATTCTTATGCAGTGCAGTTAGGAGAATGAATCATTACAAACCTTAAATGAAATAAACTAGCATTATCTATAAAAGTTAAATTCCTATTTTCTCTTAACCAGGCATGTTTTCCTCTAGAAATTTACCCTATACAATAAAAATTTCAGCATGCATATTTATCTGTATAATTGTGCATCATTATTTGAAAAAGAAAATACTAGAATCAACCATCAGTAGAGCTTAAATGAAATATCCTATAATAAAACATTATGGAATATTAAGCAGTTGTTTTATATTATTTATCAGCCCAGGGAGATATTCACTATGTACCATTACTTAAAAAATATCAAGTTGTATTGTGATCCCATTTTTATAAGACAAAATAAGATCAATAACAAAATGTGTATATTCTGGATATACGAATGGGTAAATGAGTAGACAGATAGATAGACAGACAGATTAGATAGATAGATAGATAGATAGATAGATAGATAGATAGATAGATAGATAGATAGATAGACAGACAGAGAGACAGACATGCAAACCAAAGTGTTAAATAACACTGATTATCTGATTACCTAAAAGGAAGAATGGGAGAATGAAGAGGGATTAGGGAAAAATAAACTCTTTATTCAGATAATTTTAGATTGTTTTATTTGTTCTAATTTAATAACAAAAATTGAAAATATAAAGCACCAGTAAAATAAAGAAAAAGCAATTCATGACTTTTGGAAGGAGAAAGGAGACAATTACAAATAAGGCTATGTAAGGAACAGTAAGAAACCATTCTGTGTAGACATCTATGATAATACCTTTGAAAATCTAAATGAGATGAAAAATGAACACATTTTAGAGATGACCAAATAAAAGTTATTCCAGGAAGGCAAGGATGGTTTAATTCCAGAAAATCTGGTATGTAATCAATTATATTAATAGCTCAAAAGAGAAAAATAATGTATTTATTTCAAGAAATGGCCTTAAAATGCACTGCATATGCAAAAATAAAAGGATATAAATTTCTTTGGGCTTTTATCATTAAGTGCATTAGTGTGTATAATAAACATGTACATAATAAAATTATTAGTGTACATAATAAACATGTACACTCATGCACTTAGTGATAAAATCCCAAAGAAATTTCAAACAAAATCAGAAACACTGATGTCTTTCAATTCATTTAGTACAGAAAAAATAGAAATATATATTGGAAAATATGAGTCAAAAGAATAATTATTCATGGATTGTCTGTCATAGGACATAAAGTAATGAACTGAAGAACTATTACAACTAACTATATAGGTCAGAGATCATGAGATAAAAATAAGTTTAAAAAATTAGTATTTTTTCCTATATAAGAAAAATAAAAAGATAGAAAATATAATAGAGATTGCATTCACAACAGAAAGGAAAAAGTTAGAATATCAAAAAATGATTTTAACAAAAATATTTACATTTAACTGCAAAATCTATTGAGAGCCAAAGAAGGATATTTAAACAAGATCAAGAGTCATATTATGTCCATTAATAGGAAACAATAACAGCAGAAATACAATATGTCAAATCTTTCCAATCTAATGTATACATTTAATTTAATTCCATTTGTACCCCAAAAAGGATATTTTTTCTTGTAAAATGATTCTAAAATTAACCTTGGAAATAAGTGAAGAAGAAAGAACAATCGGCAAGTGTCTGAAATGAAATGAGAGGGACTTGTGTTTCTGGATGGGGAAATGAACTATAAAGCCGCCATAGCTGAGACAGCGAGGCACTGGCAAAGGAGTCACTTGATCTATGGACAAGTGACTTAAAAAATATCAAGTTGCATTGTGATCCCATTTTTATAAGACAAAACAAGATCAGTATCAAAATGTGTATATTCTGGATATGTGAATGGATGGATGACTAGATAGATGGATAGAGATGCAAACCAGACTGCTAACTGACACTGACTATCTGATTACCTAAGAGAAAGAATGGGAGAATTTAAAAAAGAATGGGAGAAACTAAAAATCTTAGTGGGAGCATGTATAAGAATTTAGCATGTTGTTAATTGAGAATACAGGGACACAGGGAGGGGAACATCACACACCAGGGCCTGTCAGAGGGTGGAGAGCTAGGGGAGGGATAGCATTAGGAGAAATACGTAATGTAGATGACCGGTTGATGGGTGCAGCAAACCACCCTGGCACGTGTTTATACCTACGTAACAAACCTGCACGTTCTGCACATGTATCCCAGAACTCAAAGTATAATAAAATAAATAAATAAATAAACACCTACAACATTTCAAAAAAATTTAGCCTGTTAAAGGTCATATTTCAAAGCAAAGGTTAAAGTCTAATCCAATAAATAGCTCAAGTTCAAGTGACTAACTAAAAAAAATTAAGTCAAATTCCCCTTCCCAGAAAACATTAAACTTAATGTGTAATGGATTCTTTTAAAGGTAAAATACCAAAACACACACACACACACACACACACACACAGAAGAAGAAGAAAATATAGATAAATATCTGAACCTGGGAGAAGATCGAGGTAGGAACACAGAAGCAAAAGGAAAAGATAGACAGCGATCACTTTAAACACATGCTCATGTTATACAAGAGATAAAGTAAATAATAAGAGCAAACACAAAGTATGTAAGAATATATTGTTAATCTATAAAAGACTCTTAAAAATTAATACAAGAAAAATAAATACCTCCATTGATAAAGAGTCCAAGGCTTTGGGAGGCCAAGGTGGGTGGATCATGAGGTCAGGAGTTCGAGACCAGCCTGGTGAAGATGGTGAAATCCAGTTTCTACTAAAAATTAAAAAAAAAAAAAAATTAGCTGGGCGTGGTGGCGAGCACCTGTAATCTGAGCTACTTGGGAGGCTGAGGCAGGAGAATGGCTTGAACCCGGGAGGCAGAGGTTGCAGTGAGCCAAGATTGCACCACTGCACTCCAGCCTGGACGACAGAGTAAGACTCTGTATCAAAAAAAAAAAAAAAAAAAAAAAAAGAAAGAAAAAGAAAAAAGAAAAAGAAAAAGAGTCCAAGGCCAGAAACAAATGATTCACCAGAGAAGAAAGCCAAATAACCAACAACAACACGTGGTAATAAAAAGTTCTACCTCTTAGTAATCAAAGAAATGCAAATTAAAATAACAACAAAGTATTGTTTCTATGACATCAAGTCTACAAAACTTAACCAACACAAAATGCCCAGTGAGGGTGAGCAACGGGGAGATAGGCACTTTCATGCACTGCTGATAGGAGCATTATTTTATATGTAATCTTTCAGAAACGCAATTTTCTAGAATGTTTCAAATTGGGAACAACCTTTAAACAGGGAATTCCACTTCTAAGAATTCTTCCTGAGGGAACGGGCAAAAGCAATTGCAAATAATTATGCACCTTCACGTTCGTCACAATGATATTTGTAATGGCAAAAATTTTTACATGACCTAAATGTCCAATTGGGGCTAGTTAAATGAATGTTGCTACTTTGCTCTGATAGACTAGAATCTATTCTGCCTTTTAGATTCATGTTGAGAATATCCATTCACATGGTTAAATAGTCCAAATCCACTGTCAAGTACCAAGGGCAGGTTACAAAACAGAACAAATAATATCATTTCAGTGTAGCAAAGCATTGACCACAGTGTGCACTGAAAAGACACTGGGGGGATATGCCCAAACCATTCAGAATAGATTTCTGAGTGGCATTATTACCTTCTCTTTAACTTTCAAAAGTTTTACAATGAACGTGGTTTACTTTTATACATAAGGAAAAGAAACATGACATTTTATTTTCGTGGCAACTTTTTATCATCAAGTTTCCAAATACTCTTAACCTCAACAAAATTCTGGGAATTGTAAGTCAGTTGGAAGCTTTTCAGAAAACAACAGTTTGTGTGACCTGCATGCCTGTCAGGCCAATGCTCAGCATCCCCCTGATTGCTGAAGCCCATTTGCTGGGGAATTAATCACCGCCATATTGGGTTTCCTGAGCAGTGAAGACCCAGAGCTCCCATTGAGAGAGTGTGCACTCCGGCTGGACGCTGGGAGGAACGTCCTAGGATGGTTTCCATTTTTAAAGTGAGGGAACTGAAGCACAGAGAGGTGAAGAAATTTGCCCCACATCACACAGCTTACAGGTGGAGGTGCTGGGATCCCAGCTCACACTCGTGGGCTGCGTTCCTTCCCCCAACACCCTGTCATCTCGACTCAGTGTGTACATACCTGCGAAGAGTTACCCTTTTAAGTTAAGTGTGGTCACACAACTTGCTTTGACGAACGGGATATCGGCAGAAGTGATGTGTCACTCCCAACAAAAGCTTTACGAGTGAATCTGTGCCTCACCCTGCCCTCTTTTCCCTTGTGCCACAGGAGCTGACGATGCTCCAGATAGGAGCTGCTTTGTCAGCTTAGGTCCTGGCCAACCTCAGATGGGCATTTAGCGTAAGCAAAAAATATACCTTAGTTGCTTTACAACTCTGAGATTTGGGGGCTGTTTGTTTCTGCAGCACAACCTAGCTTATCTTAACTGTGCCATTGCCATTGAACAACAAACTTAACTGAATTTCCAACAGTAAAGAAGAAGAGTAGAATAGCATGTACTTATGTGATTCTCCTCTTTTCTGAGAAAAGAAAATGCACAAATCTCTTAGGAGCTGGCACTAAATTTCAGAATAATTATTTTGCCTGAATCTTTCGACCAGAGACAGTAAGAAACATAATAAATTATTCACCTAAACGAGAGTCTTTCTGTTCTTCAATATTCTAATCAAAAAGTAAAAATGATATTGCCTCCCTTGCAGAATTGGGATGAAGACGAGAGATGATGTGGGTAAATTTCCTAGCACCGTGGCTGGGCTTAGCTGACCCTTGATTACGTGTCTCTGGGTTCTATCTGGTGACAAAGTAGCCTGTCATGTTGGATGGGGAGGGCGGCTGTGCATAGATTAACAATTATACAATGACAGAAGTTTGCAAAAGCTGATTGTTTATAAAAGTAAGAGCAGATGAGAAGTTGTCACTAATATTACTCTCACTCACAATCTGATATGTTAACTTGACATAAAGGGGTATTGTTACAACTCTAGCGTTATGAACAACAAAGACGTGACGTCATCAACCAGGTGCATCCCCTTCAGGAGGAAGGACCAAGGACCACAGCTTTTAAGAGATGGTTGAGCCCACTATACTAGTGACCTGTGTTTCCTATAAATCTCCCACATTTACTTAATCCAGAACTGGAATTTACTGATTTGCTTGGAAGAAGTTGGTTTGTTTGTTTCCCGGAGTTCTGAAACAGACTGTGCAAGTCCTGGCAGAAAAGTCAGGACAGTCTCCATCAGGTCATTTTTATACAATAGAATTTCAGGGGGAAAATCAAATTAAAACATTCATCCAATTAGTAAAATATGTGGGTGGAAATTATGTACCATGTTTTATTTTTTCTGGCTTCCATGATCCCTTTGGAATTTAATTCATCCTCTTTGCCAGTGTCAAATCCATCAACTGAGGTCCCAATGTCGAAGTTAATAATATTTCAACTCGAGAATTTGGGAGAATTGTGAAATTCATAAAAGAGATATTTGAAACTCTTTATAATTATGACAAGCATATCTAGATTTACCGGAACTGCCTATATTTTGAGATGAGACAATGTAATCTTTAACAGATTAGTTAATTATCCCAACAGCCAGAGCATTGGCCAGGAAGTGAGAAAGTTTATGCCAGAGTCTTAGGTTACTGACAGGTAACCACAGCCTTCTCTCCTTCCCCAGGCCTGCAAGAGGAACTCAGCAACCAGAGAAGTCTTGGGCTTAATTTTATTATTAGACACTATTGTTCTTTTTGAATATGAATGTGCCCTGACTGAGGTAACAGTTGGGTTTCAAGTAGTCTAAAAGCATAGGAAAAAATCACGTTTTAAAAAAGTATTGGCACAACATAGATTATCTCTTCAAGGTAAGGCTACCTGCTTGTAGGCTGAATGGACTCTTCCAGTGTCAAAGGCAGGGTGGTCCCATGACAAAAGGAAAGGGCAGACCTCAAATCCTCCCCCAAACCTGGGTGTCATTCCAAGTGCTGCCCCCAAAGGCTCCTCAAGACAAACGGCCTACCTCTGTGGTCAGTGTTTTATTGGCTTTATGAATGAATTATAGAAATAAGGAAGGGGAGATGTAACATGTGTCTCCCTGTAGAAAGTGATTAATAAGAATCTTTGTTAGACTTGCTTTTGATAACATTTTTCCGTATCTTTGACATTTTCTCAGATCCACTTTAAGAATTAAAATCATTTCTTGTTGGCTACTGTGGAGCTTTATGTTCATTTTCAGTTTTTGCCTCTTTTATGTGAAATTCTGAAGAGAAAGGGATACCGTTCTGTAAAATCACAAATTACTGAAATCTAAGGTGGTGTGCTTTTGAACTTTCCTGTATCATTTATCTAAATGTATTGAGAAATCTGTGTTAAAATTTAAAATGCAATCTATCAATTCATCTTTTTGTTTATTCAAAACATTTTATTGCACACCTGTTGTGAGACTCACTGTACTTGTCTTCAGAAATACCAGAAGGAACTACACGGAGGTGTTTTTTTTTTTTTTGGAGCTTTCTTATCTCGCAGTTCCAAATTCCTCATTACTTCTTCCATTCAAAACGTTCTAAGCACCTCTTCACACTGTGTCCCCATCTTTTCTTTTCCATTTTGCTTTTGTCCCCAGCATCTCAGCTGACCCCAGAGGCATCTGTGGTTAATATTCCTAATTAATATCTGTTAGCCAAGAATTGTCGACCTCCTTAAACCATCATCTATAAAGTACATTTATTGGGCTAATTTGTTTTTACTTTCATTTAGGTGCACTGATGCAAATTAAAGACATTAACTAATCAGGCCTGAGAATAATTTATAAAGAAAAAGAAAGGGGTATGTCTTTTCCAACATAAAATATATGGAATTGCTACCAAAATGACCCAACTGAGCCCTACTGGTTTATTCAATAAGGGTCCTCTCAAATTCCATCTGTGAACATTTGGTCAGTCCTTTTATGGAGAAAAGACATTTCGCCGGGTTCATATTAATTTTTGTGCACATCTGTGCACTCACCTAATCCCTACCCGCATACCACTTCAATTAAAATTAACGGAAGTCAAATCCTTGAGTGGTTTTAATTGCAATATGTAGATTATAAATGGTGCCCATCTTCAACCACACAAAAATTATTTTTTCCTTGGCCTTTCTCTCAGGAATAATATTTAACTATAGAGCTCGTTATTATGGATGAATTTTCATTTATTGTGTTACTGCTTCGCATGATACTGGGAGACCTCACCAATGGGCAAAAGGCCAATCAAAATTAATGCAAAAGTACAATTAAGGAATATTTTAAAGAAATGCCTTTTCATTCTATTCAAGGGCATACAGTGATATGCATTGCCAGAAAGAGGATAATGTTGGGCCTGCTTTAATGAGGCAAGCGTAATTATGTGTCAGCTCTATAAATGATGCAGTAAATGGTTTTTTCTCTTAAGTATGTTAAACATTGTCCTTACATCTGGTTTACAATATTTGCAAAATACTCCTCTCATAGATCCCTCAAAGATATACTTGAAACCAGCCTGTTTCCAAATTATCTGTCATTTAAACCAGCAGAATATGATTGAATACTCAGTTTCATTTCCACGCACACCCTGCATATGCATTGCCATTTGCTAAACATTTTCAGCTTCACACTGCTCAACTAGTGATTCTTATCTGTAAACTCAAATTAAAACAGTAGACAAAACCACCATTAAGGATTCAGCTTTTGTTTGTTTTGGCCAAAGCAAAAATTTATTTATATCCACACCCCCTTAAAAGCAACAAGTAATGTACCCTTTGTCAATTAAAGAGCAGAATTGCAACTACACGCAATCAGTGTGTTTTTATCTTAGGGAAGCAATTACACTGCCTCAAACAATAAGCTATGATAAATAGAATTTGTCACCAAAACAGAAAATATCATTAAGAAAGAAAAAGTCAAAGATGACACCAAGAAATGTCAGCTAGGTTAATCACACTTAATTTGAAAAGACGACTATAACTTTAAGAACGCAGCTTAGCTGGAGTTGGAGCTTAGGTTTTTATTTTACTACTTTATAGCCTGCTTCACAACTACTTGGACAAATACAAAACAAGAATTACAGTGCCCCATAAGTTATTTTAATATCCTGTAGTGGTGCATACTTCCAATGAAATCCCAAGACTATGATTACCGTTCTGTGTTTGTGTGAAAATGTCAAGTTGTTTCGAGTGACTACATACTCTAAATTATATATAACTGTTACTTTATAGCTAATAGGCACTAAAATTACTTTAAAACAGAAATGTAAAGTTATATTTTCATCCTTTTTGACAGATAATAAAGCTTATTTATGAGATACAATTTTTCAAGCATTAAAACATCTCATGTTTACAAAAACATTAAAAATATTATTACTTGATATTTAAAGGAATGAAAAAAGCAAAACCATTAGGAAAATATTTGTCCAGCTCAGTGACTACTCCACTTTGTCAAACCATTACAACTTCACTTATGAAAGTTACTAGTTTAAACACTTTTAAAATTAAAAATATTTGTAAGTTCAAATAGAGGCCAGTGATTTAAGATCTGTCTTGTTTCATAATCTGTTGGCAGGAACAAAATCCTTCCATATATATTTTTGGTGCATTGATGATATCTGATAGGTTGCATCTATTTTATTTAATCTGTATCTCCAGAAGTCATGTTAGTTAATTATCCAACCACTGAATCACTGAGTGGAGTTAAATTATATTTGTTATTGCTCAGAAACAGAGTTTTGCATTTCTTCTTCTCCAGTGGGACTAGATTGCTTGATAATCCTGCACATTTCTTCAGTCCATCCCTCTATCCATAATACCCTGCCAGAAGTGCTAAGGAGACCTGAGGAGAATGAGTGAGTGAGTGAGTGAGTGAGTGAGTGAATTAGTATGTGGGTGAATGAGTGAGTGAATGAGTGGGTGAGTGAATGAATGAGTGAGTGAATGACTGGGTGAGTAAGTGGGTGAATGAGTGAGTGAATGAGTGAATGGGTGAGTGGGTGAGTGAGTGGGTGAATGAGTGAGTGAGTGAGTAAGTGGGTAGGTGAGTGAGTGAGTGAGTGAATGGGTGAGTGGGTGAATGAGTGGGTGAGTGAGTGAGTGAGTGAATGAGTGAATGAGTGGGTGAGTGAGTGGGTGAATGAGTGGGTGAGTGAGTGAGTGAGTGAATGACTGGGTGGGTGAGTGAGTGGGTGAGTGAGGGGGTGAATGAGTGAGTGAGTGAGTGAATGAGTGAATGGGTGAGTGGGTGAGTGAATGAGTGAATGACTGGGTGGGTGAGTGAGTGGGTGAATGAGTGAGTGAGTGAGTGAATGAGTGGGTAAGTGGGTAAATAAGTGAGTGAGTGAGTGAATGGGTGAGTGGGTGAATGAGTGGGTTAGTGAGTGAGTGAGTGAGTGAATGAGTGGGTGAGTGAATGCGTGGGTGGGTAAGTGGGTGAGTGAGTGAGTGAGTGAGTGAGTGAGTGAGTGAGTGAGTGAATGAGTGGGTGAGTGAATGTGTGGGTGGGTAGTGGGTGAGTGAGTGAGTGAGTGAATGAGTGGGTGAGTGAATGCATGGGTGAGTAAGTGGGTGAGCGAGTGAGTGAATGAGTGGGTGAGTGAGTGAGTGAATGAGTGAATGAGTGGGTGGTGTGTGCGTGTGAGTGAATGGGTGAGTGGGTGGGTGCGTGAGTGGGTGCGTGCTGAGTGGGTGCGTCCGTGGGTCCGTGCGTGCGTGCGTGCCTGGCTGCGTGGGTGCGTGCGTGCGTGCGTGCCTGCGTGGGTCCGTGGGTCCGTGCGTGCGTGCGTGCCTGGCTGCGTGGGTGCGTGCGTGAGTGCGTGCTGCGTGGGTCCGTGGGTCCGTGCGTGCGTGCGTGCGTGCCTGGGTGCGTGGGTGCGTGCGTCCGTGCGTGCGTGCCTGCTGGGTCCGTGGGTCCGTGCGTGCGTGCGTGCCTGGGTGCGTGGGTGCGTGCGTGCGTGCGTGCCTGCTGCCTGCGTGGGTCCGTGGTCCGTGCGTGCGTGCGTGCCTGGGTGCGTCGGTGCGTGCGTGGGTGCCTGCGTGCCTGCGTGCGTGCGTGCGTGCCTGCGTGGGTGCCTGCGTGCCTTCGTGGGTGCGTGCCTGCGTGCGTGCGTGCGTGCGTGCGTGCGTGCGTGCGTGCGTGCGTGCGTGCGTGCGTGCCTCCGTGCCTTCGTGGGTGGGTGCGTGCGTGCCTGCGTGGGTGCGTGCGTGACCTTCGTCGGTGGGTGCGTGCGTGCCTGCGTGGGTCGTGGGTGCGTGCGTGCCTGCGTTCCTGGGTGCGTGGGTGCCTGCGTTGGTGCCTCCGTGGGTGCGTCCCTTCGTGGCTGGCTGCCTGCGTGCGTGGTCGGTGCCTGCGTGCGTCCCTCCGTGGGCGCGTGGGTGCTGCTGCGTGCGTGGGTGCCTGATGCGTGCGTGCCTCCGTGCCTCCGTGCGTGGTGAGTGGGTAGGTGAGTTAATTGGGTGGGTGGGTGGGTGAGTGAATGAGTGGCTGGATGGGTGAGTGGATGGGTGGGTGAGTGATTGGGTGAATGAGTGAGTACTTGGGTAGGTGGGTGAGTGGGTGAGAGAGTGAGTTAAAAGGTGGGTGGTTGGGTGAATGAGTGGGTGGGTGGATGACTGGATGAGTAAGTGGGCAGGTGAGTGGGTGAGTTAATGGATGGGTTGGTGTGTGAGTAGGTGAGCTAATGGGTGGGTAGGTGGGTGGGTGAGTTAATTGGTGGATGGGTGGGTGAGCGGGTGAATTGATGGGTGGGTAGGTGGGTGAGTTAATGGGTGGGTGGTGGGTGAGTTGGTGAGTTAATGGCTAGGTAGGTGGGTGACTGGGTAAGTGGGCAGGTGAGTTAACGGGTGGGTGGGTGGGTGACTGGGTGAGTTAATGGGTGGGTGGTTGTGTGAGTGAATGAGTGGTTGGGTGGGTGGATGAGTAACGTATAGTACCTGCCCCTTGTCTGAGAGTCTTCATTTTATGGAGGAGGAAACAGAGAATGCTAAAACGCTCAGCCCACATCCCACAGCTGCTGGCCTTATGTTTTCCTCTTTGAAAGTGGTAAACAGTGTCGAAGACAGCAAGGAGTGGATGTCGGACTTTTTTGAAGTTTCAGCCTGTAAGAGCTGTGCTGGAGAGCATTTATGCCCAGAGATGAGATGGGCCTGCTGGGGCTTTCTTCTGGGCCCACAGCCACCTTTCTGTGGCCAGGTCAGCTTGGTTGTGGCAAGGTACAGGCGCAGGGCATCCCGTTGATGAGCCAGGGATCAGCAGGCCACACCAGTGTCGGCGTTTCAGCAAATGAGGGCTGGCCAGGCCACCATGCTGGCTCCAGGAAGATGCTGAAAGTGTGGAGTGGGCTGTGTCAATGGCCTTGTTCTGGGTACTCCATGAGGAGAGGACACTCCACAGCTCAGGACACACCTACTGTGAGTCCAAAGCAAAATGCAGGGGGGGAAATATGACAACAAAGGACCCCTGGAAACATAATCCCTTCCAGAGGGACCTGCAAGGAAGCATTTCAAAGGTACCCTGGATGGACACTAGGGGCTTCAGGCTGCTGGCCTTCCATGCCCTCCCAGCAGCACTGACTTCCTCAAGGGCATCACCTCCTCCCCACAGAAGAAAGTCAAACCTCCTTCCCAGAAATATAAACACAGAGGCTGTGGAGTTGTCTCCTGGAAACAGTGGTGCCTGCACCGTGTCTGAGGGGACCTGCTGCGAGAGCCCCCAGCTTCCTGTTTTTTGTTCCCTGAGGAGGCCTTGGCTCCTGCTCATCCCAGCTTTCCACCAGCTCCCTGCCAGAAAAGGCCCTTTGTGCTTTAGGGGCCAGAATTGGGTTCTCTTGCTTGTAACCAAATAATCCATAGCACCTGGTGGCACCGTCCTCTCGTTCCTGCTGGCCACAAGCTCGCCAATGACATGATGGCCCAGTCCTCTGTCTGGATTTCAGACCCAGGATGGCGAGACCTTCTGCTACCCTGGGCTTCTGCTACCCTGGAAGCTGTCCGTGTCCTTTGCAGAGCCCAGGTCTGAAGGAATCCAGTAGTGAAGGAACATAAGTCACACAATCTCCCTGCCCCACTGGTACTATGAGCACCACCACGTCCACATCCAAGCCCTGAACGCCCTCCAGGGTTCTTTCAGGTTGCAGGTTCCAGGCCTGTTTCACGCAGCTTCTGCCAATACGCTCTTTCTAGGAAGAGATGGGGTTCCTGTCCCGGGAAAGTTAATGCCTCTCCTCCAAGCCCTCAGTTAGCCAGAGGCCTGCCCAGGGCTCCCCCAGTGACTTTGCCACCAGGACAACATCCTCATGGCCACCCTGTCTGATCTGCCTTCATCTGCAGGCCCATGCCTTCCTTCTCAGGAAGGAGAGTGAGGCACAGCCCCTGAGAATTCCAGCCCGTGCCACCATCGGGGCAGCCCAAGGCTCCAGCACAAGAAGGTAGTCCATCCTGGGCATCAGCCACGTCCACCCAGCCACCAGGAATCTTGGCTCCGCTGCCCAGGGCAGGGAGTCAGATCTGAACTCCAGCACCATGGTCTCTGCAGGAGGCCCAGCGGGAGCCTAGTGAGCAGCTAAACCGAGGACAAAATGTTTAGCTGTGTTTTAAAAAACTAATCTCTGATCACACCCCACAGACTTTGTTCCTCCTCCCCAGCCATCATTAACTATTAATCCAGCTCACGGGCAGGGGAAGGGAAACCCATCTCTTCTGTTTAAAGGAGGAAAAAATCACAGCATTACAGGATTGTGAAACAAAATGTGTTAGGAAGATATAAACACTGTCAAATCTATTTCAAGGTTCACTTACATAGGAGTGCAGGTGTGTGTGTGTTTACGCATCCGTCCCCATATACAGGGGTATGTGTGTTTATGCATGCATCACCATGTACAGGAGTGTGTGTGTTTATGCATGTGTCACCGTGTACAGGAGTGTGCATGCTTATACATGCATCCCTGTGTACAGGGGTGTGCTTTTGTATGCATGTGTGCCCATGTACAGTGGTGTGTGTTTATGCATGTGTCCTTGTGTACAGGGGTGCGCATGTGTATGCATGTGCATGTGTCCCTGTGTACAGGTGTGTGTGTTTATGCATGTGTCCCATTGTACAGGGATGCATGTATGTGTTTATGCATGCATCCCCGTGTACAGGTGTGTGTGTGTTTATGCATGCATCCCCGTCTACAGTTGTGTGTGTGTTTATGCATGCATCCCCGTGTACAGGTGTGTGTGTTTATGCATGTATCGCCGTGTACGATGTGTGTGTGTTTATGCATGCATCCCTGTGTACAGGTGTGTGTGTGTTTATGCATGCATCCCCATGTACATGTGTGTGTGTTTAGGCATGTATCCCCGTGTACAGGGGTGTGTTTATGCATGTGTCCCCATGTACAGGTGTGTGTGTTTATGCATGTGCCCCCATGTACAGGTGTGTGCATGTGTGTGTATGTATGCATGCATCCCCATGTACAGGTGTGTGTGTTTATGCATGTTTGTGTGTTTATGCATGTGTCCACATGTACAGGTGTGTGTGTGTTTATCTGTGTTTATGGGGGTGTGAATGGGTTGTGAGTGTTTATGCATGTGACCACATGCACAGGTATGGGTAGCTGGGAGCACTCCCGAGCCAATAAGATTTGCAACAGTTGCTAAGGAATTCTTTACCTTGATGTTGATTTAATACCAGATGAACCTGAGAAGGCAGAGAAATTTACTTGTTGGGTTAATACAAGAATATGTTTAATCTGTAATGCCAGATGTAACAATTTCATTATTTTTCTCAGGAGTTATTATGAAATATCCTATTGTTTATTGACTAGATCAAATGAGAGGATGATGGATATATGCTGTTAGCCAAGGTGAAATATGGTATAATACAACCAAGTGTCTTTTTAGAATTTAGGCAAATAAATGTGCAAATCCATGCCACAAGATAGAGATGATACAATATTCAAAACCAGGGTCACTAAACACTTCCACTTCACGTGAGAAACAAGTAGAGTTGAAATCTTTGTACTGCTCTTGTTTCAGCATCTTGAGAGGCACGAAGTCCACTCCTCTCCTGGTCCTAGATGTTTGTGGTGGTGTTTGCCCAGTAAGTTTTCCCATCAGCCGTTCTTCTGAGAACAAAGCCCTTATTTGTGTGGGGTCCATTCCATGGGGCACCAGTAGGGCTGACCTTTTCTCCCCAGTGGCAGGGCCTCCAATCCAGGCCCAGCCATCAGAGTTCCACATTGCCCAACCACGTAACTGATCCTGCCATAGTCACAGCCCCCGAGCCAGGCTGGCCACAGTTGTCTCTAAGACCTAAGATCTTCTTTCACTAAGATCACCACCCTTTGATCACGGTGCAAGTGGCCATGTTTTCTGTAACATGGGGAGAATCTGCCTGCAAATGAAGCCAACATAGAAGAAAACAGAATCCGGAGATGAAACAGACAGATCAGATAGACTTCTGATGACATAAGTTAAACCTCTGATCCAGCCAATTCCTTGGCCAAACCTACTAAACGCCTGCTTTGGTGTAAGGAGTTATAGCTGGGAACTCAGTCACTTGCAACCAAGAGGATATTGACTAAATATTGCCCTGTGTCAGTGTTTCTTTCTCTCACTCATTATTTCATTATTCCACACATTCTTCAGTGACCCAATAGTTAATTCACCTGCTTTTTAAAAATTGCTAGCTTGATTTACGGCAGTAATCACCAAAAACCAAAAAAACCCAAACATATTTCTTTCTTGGCAGGGTAGAGAAAAGCTCAGATCAGTGAGCTATAAATAACAAAAGGTGTTACCTTTCATGACAGCTTATCAAATTTATTTCATAAAATTTTGAAATTAAAAGTAAAACATATCTTAACAGAA
The DNA here is from genome assembly GCF_007565055.1 of Rhinopithecus roxellana. Classification (NCBI taxonomy): domain Eukaryota; kingdom Metazoa; phylum Chordata; class Mammalia; order Primates; family Cercopithecidae; genus Rhinopithecus; species Rhinopithecus roxellana. The sequence continues at coordinate 49,193,376 of NC_044559.1, forward strand.
CAATCACTAACTATGAGTCAAGACTGATTTAAGCAGAGAACTTATGCAGAACTGAGCTTGAGGAGTGTGTGTGTTTGGAGTATGTCCACTTTTAGGTGATGGAAACATAACTGAACCAGAGAATCCAAATTTGGGGAGCTGCAGGGATCCCAGAATCCCCTCTCTACCTGTTCCCCATCAGGAAGCGGAAGTGATGGAACTTGTCCCAGGTTGTGAAGCACGTTAAATTCTGTCAGTCATTCTCCAAGAAGTACAGTCAGCAGCTGCAGTAGACAAAGAGTTGGTTGCGAGGAAGAAATTGGCAGAAGACATCCCAGACAGCAAGGCCTTCAGAAGACAGAGCGTTAGGGTTTGCCAGAGTGCAGGCTGCCATCAGAGAGACACTGCGGAATCCGAAAGTGCAGGGCAGAGAAACCAGAATGGTTCAGAGTTTGAGAGTAAGACTAAGAAGATAGGTGGGTTAAGTTTATCCTAAACCATCCACCCCAAACACACGAAGATTTTCCCCAGGACTGTCGGGTACTCAGTGCCCATAAGTCAAAAGTAGATGGGGAAATGGATGGTTGCCAATCCAATATTTGACTTAACAACTAATTCAAAACTGGGAAACACTGGCTGAGGTTAGAGAAAGAAATCATACGTTATTGATTGAAGTGCTAGGCAGGAGACTGGAACCATGCAAGAATTTTAGGAGTGAACTTTTGTAAGTGACTAAATCACTTTTGCTAAATGGATTCCTAAATGACACCCTTAGAGGGTAGATGGGAAGCTCATTTCTACATGTTAGAACTGATTTTTCCTTTTGAGAAAATTAAACTTGGGAACCATAGAGAGAAGGGCCAGAAGGATTGAGGGAAGTTTATAAGTGTCTTGCTGTGGGTTGAGCTGCCGAGCTTGGACTTGGAACTCAGGGTTGGAAGGAAGGAGAACAGCAAATGAGGCTGAGGGGGAAACAAATCCACAAGTTATTTTTAATAGACATCTTTTGACTACATACTCATTGTAGAAGAAATCTATATTCTTCATGGGCTTGAAGACATTGTGGAAGCAGCCTCGAACTTTTCTTAATAAATTGTTCTTACTTCTATGAAAAATATTCCTGTAACACATGGCAGGCATCCCTCCAGTTTACTCCTCAGTGACTTTCTTGAGTCTGTCATGCAGCTCACTTTGCTCTGGGTTACATAAGCCCAGTGGCTTTGTCCTGTTCTCAGCCGTCCTGCTCTCCAAACGCACCTTCCGTTTTCTTGTGTCCCCCTGCACCTGCTACCCTGAGCCCGACCCTCTTGCCTCTCCTGCTGCTCTAACCTACACAGAGCCCCAAGTCATGGCCAGCAAGGTGGGGAGATGCTCACGATTCCCTCACTTGCCGCTCCTATAGAGGAGCTGGCAGTGTCTCCACAGCACAGCCACTCTAGTGGCTGGGACCATTCTCCACTCCACTTGCTCAGGGGTTGGGATTCCTGACCTTCTGCTCCATGCTGAAGATCCCAGCCTGGCTCCTATCCCTGAAACCAGGAAAGGTTTGAGTTTTGTGCTCAAGGCCCCTCTCCCTATCCCTAACTTCCCTGAAAACTGTGCACGGATGCCAGTTCTTCCTCGGTGCACCTTCCTGAGGCCAGGTGAGTACCTCCAGATGGCCAGAGGGAAAGTGGAGAACTTCCCGGATGGTTTTGTGTACTTAGGAAGCCATCCCTGCAGCCGCAGTCGGGCCCACAGTCCTTCCCATTGTTGCGGACACAGTCACCTATAACCAGTCTCTACGTGGGCCTCGGGCACTGCTGGGCCTTTTCCTCTGCATACGGGCCCTCTCCTTATACACACGGCTTCAGCACCATCTTCCCTTGAACTTAGTTCTTTTCATTAGGATATGAGTTCTCAGACTTAATAAAAGCCAAAAATTGATGAAAAAGAATTTGGTTGGCCGATTAAAAAAGGTTAAACATTTGTAAAGAGTCCTTTTTATTCAAATCACTTCTCTAAACATCCTTGAAAAGGAAACCAATGTCTTTGACCAGGTACAGCTCCATCCAATCTCACCAGAAACCAACAGGCCAAGATACAAGCAGTGAATCCTTATCCGAGAAGGCTTTTAGGTGCGCAACCAGGTGCATTCTCTTAGCCGACCATGCTGCGGCTGTGTTTGCCGTGGAAGTCTGTGCACTGGTTCCTCTCGATGGCTCCCACATCCTGAGCTGTCAACCTTAGTCCTACCAGCGTGGCTTCTACTTTGTCTCCAGTGGGTTGGCCTGAGCTCTTCCACTCCACTTCATCTGTCCTGATACATCAGCTCTGAATGCAGGCTAAAAGAAGACAGGTTCCTGATGAAATAAAAAATGGTGTCAGCACTCATGTAGAGCTTAAATGCAGGCCTTTCAGTAAATTTTAAAGATGTATAAATAAAGGCATTCCCAGCAAATCTTGGGCACTTCATCAATCATATGGAAAGCTTTTAAAATAAAGTTACTAATATCTTAAGATGAGTGAACAGAAACAGTACTAGTGAGAGACGTTGTTTTTACAACTTTAAAAGCTGATCAAGTCAGCCAAAAACACAGCCCTTCATTCAAGAGCCTTCGACAGGTAGGACTCTGGGCATCTGCGTCTTCTTCATACTTTTCTATACTTTGGAAATTTACTGTGAGAAGCATGAATTTTCTTTGTCAACAACAACAACAAAAACCTAAAATTTCAAAGTTGGTGTAAGTTATAAAATACCAACAAAGCTAAGAGTCACTCAATTTGAAAGAAAACTTCCAGCAATATTTAGGTGGTGATATATATCCACAATGTGATTTCCAGGATAACAGTTATTTTATTTGCTTACACAATTTGTAAAGTTTAGGGGAAAAGAAAACATTTATCTCTACATATTGCACTTGCTCAAAAAATGCAATAGCTTATCTCTAGAAGGCGTGTTTCTTGTGTCATTTTGGCATGCAATTGCTCCATATTTAAAAATGTTGACTGCAATCATAAAGCATAGTGTTTAAAATTCAGTTCAACTCACACCTTGTCCTTGCAGAAGGTAGTTATTTGTCTCTGTCCCCTGACGGACCACACGGTATGATGCTCAAAACATGGGGAGTAAGAAAGAAGGAAAGCACGCAAGTCACCACAAACGAATCCAACTTTATTTCATCAATTAAATAAAGTGGGTGCTAAATATAATATTTGATTCAGAAATAAAGAATATGTAACTCAAAACACAAGCATCCAATACACAGCTGCATCATACAATGACATGCTTTTATATGAGAAATCATCAAGTCTTGCAAAGGTTAAAAGTATGCGTTTCCTGGGCCCTAGAGGCCTGCAGCTAGTGGAAGACTGCTGTGACAGAGCGCCGCCCTTGTGGCTGGCAGTTCACAGAGGGTTTTGAAAGTGATTGGCTCACATGGTTGAACTATGACTTTAGATCACCAGTGACATTCTAGCGACATCACTGGTGACATTCTAAAATGCAGTGGTTGTACTGATTCTCGTAACATTTATGAAATAAGACAACAGACCCCAGGGAGTACATCCAGTCTGGAAGTTTTATCATGACCCACTCTTTGCTCCAATAGGGTGAAATAATATTTCCAAAGATTATTCAGGATATTATTACATCCTTTAACACACACACATGCACACACATATCCGTAATATTAAGAATATTCCCACAGAATATTAAGGATATTAAGGAAATGAAATGAAATGCATAATAATGAAGTTGATTTCTCAGTTTGAGGGAAATATTTAAGGTGATACAGCCACTGATGAGTGCCTCCAGCAGTCAGCTTTTGGACTGAGGCTTCCAGAGGCAGCCAAGTAGGTAGTGCCCCTGCAGACCCCCATCAGCCTGGTCTCCCTCTACTCCTGCCCCTGCCAGGGATGCAGGAAGAGCCACATTCCCAAGAGTGCTGAGAACATGTGCCTGATGGGTTGGAGACAGAGCTGGAAGCCAAGGAGGCCATGAACTTGAATATTCTGCCCAAGCCAAAAGGAAGTGGAAATGAGAGGATGGGAAATATGAGTCCAGAGCACTGGGCTTTCCAGAGGCAGTCAGAGGAGAGGGTTTCTCAGAGATGCTTCCACCTATGAGCTCCATGCGCCTTCCCAAGGGAACAGCGTGGTGGCTCACCATGACGTGGTCAGCCACTCTGGGTCACCAGGCCACCCAGTTGTGCCCCTCAGGCTTCCAGGCTGGGCCAAAAGGTGACCTCTGAATGCCCCCAGGGTCAAACTGTTTGCAGCCTGAGATGCCCTGTAAATTGGAGACCCTGGTGCTCCCTCTGGCCACATCAGGTGGGCCCTGTGATGCTCCTGGAGTCTCCAACCTGAGGTCAGGTGAGTCCTGGGATTCTGCCTCTCTGATGAGCTCAGGGTGGAACTAAAATCACTGGCTGTACTTTAAAGACTAGAAGTCTGGAAACCACGGGACTTTTGAGAAAGCCTAGTGCTTACGTAGGAACTGTTGGGGTTCTTCCTTTGGGTGTGTGTGTGTGTGTTTTCACATTAAATATGTTGGTTAATGAATAATCTTATAGGGAACAATTACCAGGGTCTAACATGCCACATGCCCTGTTCTGTAGACTGGTAGGAATTTGCCTCAAAGATACAGAATTTAAGTTCATTAATTCTAAACCTAGATTCTCTTTACAAAGGACAGTAAAATACCTATGCCAAAAATCATCAGTATTTGGTAACTATTAACTGTGGTGACAAGTGATAATGGGGGGTTAACACTTAGCTTGGAGCCCGTTCATATATGCTAATATAAATTATCTGGGTCCTGAGACTAGCAGGACAGACTTACTAGCAAGGCAGTGAGATCAGCAGCAACTGTTTGAGACCATTTACTCTGTATGCAATTCACACTTGTCACCACCACGGCCAGTCACAAGGAACATTCAGGCAAGTACTTCTCTTAAGGTCACCTCATTAGTCAAAAGGCCATCTGAGCTACCGGAGGAGAGAGGGTCTGTGGAGAGCTGCCAGCATCTCTGGGAGGGCCATGAGGAGTAGCTATTCATTTTCAAATGAAAACTTTTTTGGTTCAGAAGCAAGCTAAGATGCAGGAGAAAATCATTTAAAGGAGCTCAGTTGCACAAAGTCATCTACAAAGGAAAATGTGAGCTGAACCGCCCAGTTTCAAAGCTGAACATCGGTGACTGTATGCAACTTCCCAAATTAAGATTTTCTAGAGCAAAACGTTAGGCACGAGCAATCTCTAAAAGTTTAAATTCACGTGGCATGGTTTTTCAAAATTGAAAATGAAACCAGTGGCTGTGCTCCCGGCGACAGCCTGCCCTTGACGAGCACAGTGCGGATGCAGGGGCTTTCGAGGTGGAGGAAAGGGGGATGTGTTGCTCCACTCCCTGAAAAATACCAGAAACAGAGGGGAACCCGTTCCACAACGACCAGAGAACAAGTCATGGGAGACAATTTGATTGTGTCTCCCTGATAGAATTTCAAGATTCACCAACGCTGAGTGCAATACACATATTCTAGTAAAAGTTTAACAAAGCATTTGGCAGTAAGATCTATTAGATCGCACAATGGACTTCCAAAGGAAGTTGTGGGAAGGCTCTCCCTAGGGAACTTCCAAGTCAAACAAGACAACCCATTTGAGGAAGCATATTGCAGAAGACAATTTTTTTTTCCTCCAGATTCCTTGATTTAACTGGACCACTTAACACTTCTTGCGTAAAAATATCAGCACCTTTGAAACAAATTCCTTTTCCAAAGAAATGCATAGGCATAAGTGTGGGTTTACTGTGCTACTTTTTCTTTTTAAAATTCTTAACCTAGAGAAAGTGGGATCCTCTGGGGGACCCCATAGAGAGCCAGAGAGCAGCCAGCCATGCCCAAGGAAGGCAGAGTGCAACTGACCGGCGACCAACGCCTAAGGACACGGGCATCTCTGTGAACAACAAAGGAAAATGGGTGTTGGGCCGCACACACACTACCTTCTATAACCTGCTCCGTGGCCAACCCACATATGGGAGGGTATCCAGTGACATTTCTTATCAATAGAGGAAAAAGAATCATCTACACAGCTTGACAATTCAAGCAATGGGCACACGACACAGTTTGAAACCCAGGTCCCTGTGTGTCCAGTATGATAAAGTACATAAAAATGTGCCATTTCCTATCATTTCTTATCTTTAACCAGCCATACAAATATTGATAAGCCAGGAAATTCCAAAATGGTGCTGGTCTAGTATATAAACACTAATTGCTTTCCTCGTTGCACTGTACCATTTTTGAGAGGAAAAACGTGGAATTTTTTAAACCTTGATAGAAAATATATGCAGAATTTGTTTTCCAATGAACGCCTAATAAGCCTACCTCTTAAGTCTAGATATGTAAAAAATTGCCCTTTTCACAGCTGATAAAATACAAATTAATCCTTAGAGGATTTAATATGTGCCTGTTTATTACTTTCAAATCTGAACGTACCATAGCAATTAATATGGCTTCTATTAGCCTGTGAGAAAATCAGTAACTGCCTTTGAAACAGGAAATAAATGCAAAGTTGACCCTGTTTTAAATGCCTTCTACCTTGTGTGTCTGCATGTGTGCAAGTGTTTACTTTCAGATGTGCTACCAGAGGTGTGATTTGATGCCCTTCAGAAGATCACCATTGCCAAAGCGCCTCTGTAGTTATGACATTGCTTCTAGAATCAATTTGAGTTCCACAAGCTTTAAATTGCAGTGTCTTCGGGGTATGAAATAATGTTGTTTGTATGCAACTGCAAGTTCAGTTTATTATGAGAAGTGAAAACATTTTAAAAATTAAAGAAACATTTTTCTTTGTGTTCACAGTTCATTGTGTTAGTTTAACCCCCACACTTAACCTCCACAGTTCATTTTATAAATTCGCCTTTCATGTATTTTTGCATGCATGCAGACTTAACCCTTGGTTACCAAGGTCTTTTTTAGCGTGCCAGGTAAAATGAAGGCTTTTGAGAGCAAATATATGGTTCTCCCATCTGCCGGGAGTGTGTAGCTGGTAGACTGCAGAACTATGTAATTACATTTGCAGAAATGTGAGTATTTCTCACTTCTTAACCCACCCTTCTAAGAAGGCCAATCATGTCTGTTTTTACCTTCATGTATTTAACATATGTATTTCTGTTTTCCCAATTGGATTCAAAGCATTTCAGGCCATAACAACTTATAACCTAAGCCATACTGAAGTTTATTTAAATCTGTGTATTTTTTTTAATCCATTCATGTTTCTCACTGTTGATACTGAGCAGTTTTCAAAATAAGCCCCCCTTTTCTTCATCTTCCACCCACAATTTTAATCTCAAACTAAAAGGGTCATTTAATTTTCTGCTTCAAACATCAACCCTCCCAATTACCACAGTACTTCTTCTTTAAGTACATGACAATCGGGCAGGTTTTATTCACATTTTTTAGGAAGGGATGTCTGTTTGATATTCTGCCTTTGTGTATTCATCGGCAAAAGTCTATATAATTTCCCGTAATGGTCTTGGTTTATTTACAATTTCAGCAGTCGTATTTGTTTAGGCTAAAAGAACGCCTCTGTGGGGTTAAGGAGAGCAGCCCTCTTTGCTCTGAGAATTATGTCACCTCCCTCTGTCCCATTTCAGCCCATGGAGTTCTTTTGACAGACAGCACGAACAAATCTGCATAAGGAAAAGTAAGTGACAGCTGGGGTCAGGCTCTCTCTGTTTAATGACACTGCCAGTTACACATTTTGAATTGTTTAAATATGAGTCTACAGCTTCCACAATCATCATTTCACTGGATCCACTTTTCATACCCAACAGCCAGGAAACTGACACGTAATTACACACTTGCTGATGGTATCGCGGTGCCGATAATTAAAACTGCCACCCGAGGATTGCGATTGCTAGTCTACAGCTGGGATGTTGTCAGGAGGCAGCAACTCCAGCAGCTTTTAACGCCATCTCCTTACAGGTGGACCTGGAGTCCCAGCACCGGAGGAACGGGCCGGCCTCCGCACATCATTCGCAACGTCTCGCACAAATGAAGAAAATCTATTAACAATCCAATAAGTGAAACACAAACGCGGTGACCCAGGGGTTAAACTGTCTGCTTGGACGCAGGAGTCGGATCCGTTAGCTATTGTTCTTTTTTCTCCCTTTTGCTGTATTTACCGAAAAGATCGCCAAACGGTCTCCCACCTCTGAGTACAGCTTCAAGTTTTCACGGGTGAGGCTGGAGATGGTGCGAAGGAGGGGTAGCTCAGTGCCTGCCTGAGTTCATTCCTGTATCTGAATAAAGAAATAAGGAAGACCCTGGGAAAAAAAAAACAAACTCTAAACTCTAACTAGCTTGTTAACTAAGAAGAGATTTAATTTCTTGGGAGGAAATGAGATTGAGGTAGAAGAAGACTGGGGTGGGGGATGAATTCTGACCTCCCCGGAGTTCAGAACAATCCTCACGCGTTTGCCCAAGAAAGGGATCGTGCTGACGGCATGATGTCTGGTGGCTTCTGACACCCCATTTCTCCTTCCTCCATGCAAGGACACACAGAGAGGGCAGAAGTGTGAAGAGTTGCTAAAATAATCTAAATAGGACAGACAGGGAATGCAAAAAAGACAGGAGCCACCGTGAGTAGGCAAGAGCTGTGGATTTATGAATGCAAAACATTAAAATATTAGAAACAGGTAACTGGAAAAGTTAAAGCTGCCATAGACAAGTGATAATCCAAATTTTAATAGGCTCCGACAGCATGACAGAGGCAGCTTTGCCCAGAATGAACTATATTTATTCAATTCAAAAATGAGCAATGTATTCATTGCATTAGGCCCACACTTTATCATCAGCGTGGGTCTAGGTGTCGTTCATGGACTGCCTGCCTTCCTAAATAACCTCCTAGTGCGTCTGCACTGGGAAAATGAAGGCAGAACTTCCACCCCCTCACTGAACCGAGCACAGGGGTAACCACCACAGGACAGGATTCAATCTGTCTCATATACAGGGACAGGTTTTCCTGATGCCCTCTGCTAGGCTGACCCACTGTCCAGGCTTGCTGGGACTAAGGGGTTCCTGAGATTTAGGACATTCAGTGGCACAGCAGAAAGTCACACAGGACAAGTTGGCCCCTCCCACCCATTCCGCTCCCATAATATTAAAAAGAAAGTTGAATTCATTTTCTTTGACCTTCAAGAAACCCTGATACAGAATAAGAGAATTACAAATTTAGGGCTTATACAGACGGGCACCTTCATCCCAAAAGCAGCAGATGTGTGCTGGGTGAGGGTGAACATACGGCATTTTCTAAAAGCTCTCATTTTAATCTACTGTAATTTAAAACATTTTAATATTCAAGTCACAAAGATAGTTATGCAACGGAAAACAAACTTGCATGAACTTTTAGGAAGAAACATGTTTTCAGTTTTCAGAGGATGTTTGCTCTTTGGGCTTGTAGACAGCCAGGGTGCAGTCCACACCTGAAGCATATTTATGGTTGCACTGAAGCAGAGCTGATCCACTGTACTTTGTCTGTCCACAAGCCATAAAAAAAGGACTTGTCCAAGGACACCTTGAAATTCATCTCCCAGTGTTCTTCCCTGCTTCTTTCTCTCCAGGTCCCTAAGATCTGCTAGGATTTCTAAGGGAAGGCAGCATACTATGGGGGTGCACGCTCTGCCCTCCCCTGCTCCGCGGCCCCAGAAGGCCTCACTGGTCTTGTCTATAAGTGGTGATAGTATCAACATCCACAAAGGCTACCAGGAGGATTAATGTCATCTCACCAATGTGGTGTGTGTTGGCCTGCTTGTTCTTGCTGCTATCAGGTGAACAGCTATCAGGTGATGGTTTGGTGGTTAAAGATGAAACAGTGATGGAGTTATTTTATACACACATTTCACAGATCTTAAATGCTTTATTGGTTATGATTTTCATAGAACTCTCATTAAATTTTCATAATTGGTATGTTCTTAAACTAAGTGCACTGGAACAGTCTCATTGGTCAGTTCTCAGATGACACTCAATAGTGCACATACATTGCCTCAGATATTTTCCAAGTATTTGTGTGTTGTTTACATTTATCATATGTATATTAGTTACAGTTGGGCTGTATTCTCTCCCCACCTCCCAAAATGGATCAATGGCTCAAAAGTAAAACAATTTTAATATTGATTATTTTTAATATTGAATAAATACTTATATATTTTAGGAAATCTTTTAATTTTTAAATGTTAATAAAATACTCCAACATAATAAATATTAATAATGAGCTAGGCACGGTGGCTCACGCCTGTAATCCCAGCACTTTGGGAGGCCAAGGTGGGTGGATCACCTGAGGTCAGAAGTTCAAGACCAGTCTGACTAAAATGGTGAAACCCCATCTCTACTAAAAATGCAAAAATTAGCCAGGCGTGGTGGTGTGTGCCTATAATCCCAGCTACTCGGGAGGCTGAGGCAGGGGAATCGCTTGAACTCAGGAGGCGGAGGTTGCAGTGAGCCGAGATAGTGCCACTGCACCCCAGTCTGGGTGACAAGAGTGAAACTCAGTCTAAAAAATAATAATAAATAAATATTAATAACTAAGACTCCAATAAGAACATACATTATGAAAAATGAATTTTGACAGATGACAATCTCTACAAGCATCCCTCCCCCAAAAAAATCAAGAGCTACTAGGAAGTAAGATAGGAACTATGTGAGAATTTGTTTTTATTAACCAGCCAACCTGCATATCACTGGTATCCAGCAACTGCACTGAAACTTGTTCAATGAATTTCATGGAGGCATTGGTGGAGGAGAAACCCAAATGATAGAGACAGGCTTCAGAAGGACAACTTTCACGGTAGACACAGATCAAGTCACACTCCTGCCAAGAAACTTATAAACCTGGTCACCAGTGAATGACAGAGATGATGGTCAGGGAATTAGAATAAAAAGCTATTGGAAAAAGCCCCTTATGATGTCACATGATATCAGTGGTGATTGTTGTCACATGAGCATCCTAGCGGGTCTTTGGATGCAGTACATTGATCCAAGTCTTGTACTACACAGAGCCCAGACTGACTCTGGCATCACCTGGACCAGCTACAAGATGGATGAGCATGATCACAGCCTGCCGTCCATGGCCCACGGTTGGGGGACATCTTGAGCAGCTATGCTGCAAGAAAGAGTTTTCACAATTATTGAATAATCATCCTGTGAGCAATGACATGGACTAAAAAACAAAAGACAGAAATCAGCCCTGTTGGGGCAAACAGATCACATCTGGAACCTGATTTACATGTGGGGGTTTTGCTAATAGGGAATTGGGGACCTCTGGTCTTGATTCAGGATTGATGAAAATAATAAAAATTGTGAATATTACCAAATCACAGAAGCAAATTGTGCAACTTACAGTGCGCTAGGCAAATAAATGCAGAGCTGGGTTATTTTCCCACACTGGGCAGCAAGGTCCTCACTGGGTTTGAGGTTTAGACACGAAGGATGAAACAAAAACTTGCCTTCATGGCACTAAAATGCCATTCATGACCGTGGTCTGAAATTTATTTACTTATTTATTACTTAAAAAAATATTTTTAGAGTCAGAGTTTTGCTCTGTCACCCAGGCTACAATGCAGTGGTGCAATCATAGCTCACTGCAGCCTCAAACTCCTGGGCTCGAGCGATCCTCCCACTTCAGCCTTCCAAGCAGCTGGGACTACAGGTGTGCACCACTGCACCTGGCTAATTTATTTTATCTTTTATAGATACAGAGTCTCTCTATGTTGCTCAAACTGGTCTCAAACTCCTGGGCTCAAGCAATCCTGTCGCCTTAGCTTTCAAAGTGCTGGGACTCCAGACGTGAACCACCACCCTTGGATGTTGCCTGTATTTAGAAGGTGTGTTTAAGTGACCTTTCCTAGGGATATATTTGGTATTTTGAATAGTCTAACCTATCCCTTTAGGACTAAAATACAACATGTTTGATGCTGAGAAAAAAAATGTTAAAAATTTCTCAGTAAGACCAAACTGTAGGATGCACAGCTTATCTCCCAGAAGTTTGAGTCTTTCCAAACACTCAATGCTTTATTACACTATGAATAAAATAATGATATATTTTGGGGGGAAATATTTTAAATCTACATTTAAGTAGCGACACCAAGCACAACAGAATACTATTCAAATCCAAACGCAACCAAATCGAGTCACCATTTTCCCAAACTAGAACATTCAGACTTCTCCTATAGGAAGGCACAGCCCCGTCTACCCAGCATCCAGGGGACCCAGGAATCCTGGGAGGCACCTTCCTGCAGTTGTCAAATCCACATTCAATCTGCTGACAGGATCTGTGACCAATGTCGTCGAAGCCGCCGGACAACGGGTGCAGACAGAGGTGTTCGTACCACCCAATCCCAACCAGGAACGATGCCCACGGCCTTCCCAGCAGCCATCACGGCAGGTTGGGATTTTCTAATTTAGGATTTGTAAAAGATGAGAAAAGAAACAGCATGAAGGTTAACATAACAAAAGATGTAACTCTCTGTAAACCGAGGTACATCATGTCGTCCTCACTAATGCATACGTAGTAAGAGTTCTTATTAAAAAGGAAACATACGTTTTAAAAATTAAATTGAGACGTATTATTTTCATTCACCAAATTCCCAGTCGCTTCCTATTATACTTTGAATTGGGACAATTCTATGCTCTGAAAATCTGGGCATTTCTCAGTCTTAAACAATCAAAAAGCAAAGACGGGCCCCAGTGCCCACATTTAAGTCATTCTCTAGATGCGGCTGAGCAAAAACTACACATGTGACTGCGCATTTGTGAATTTTATGGGCTTTTTCTCTTTGAATCTGGCAGTCAAAGTAGCCATCCAGCCAAAGACAAGATCTACAGGGAAAAGAGATACATGTGCATAAGAACAGGAAGTCAGAATAAAGCCATTATTATCTGAATCCGATGCGCTGTGGGATCGTTCTGTTACGCGACACTAGTGCTCTCCCGCCACGGAGTCCCGTGGAGCCAGATGCGTCCTGGCCTTCAGAGGTGCTCAGGCTGCCACCGGGGTTAGCACTGGGAAGAATTAAACCACAGCAACCCCGCCCGGTGCAGGACAGCAAGCAGTGAGAAGGGGGCAGATCTGAGGCCTTTCCATCTTCAACTGTCCCCATGCTTAAGGGCAGATGGTGGATTCTGGCCTTTCTCTCCTGCTGGGGTACAGGTGTCTGTGCAAAGGGATGGACACATGCACTGAGCTCTTGGAGACTTCATTTCCATTAAATTCTGAGTGGGAGTCTCCGGCCTGGAAGTGAGGTGCTGTTCCCACCCAGGTCCCCTCACGGGCCCTTTCCTTTGGTGACCTAGCACTTCTTTCCAGGCCCTTCTGGTACACTCAACCTTCCCTCCAGGTCCTGCAGGGGTCGGGGAGCCGCATGGAGGGAGCACAGGAAGGCTGGCCGTGGGAGGGAGAGAAGCTCGGACACTGAGCCACCTACACACCTTTGCCCATTAGATCGGTCAGTGGAGACGCAGTGCTGAGAGGGAGAGCCAGAGGCTGCAGGTGACAAGATGGCCAGGGGCCCCAGGCGTCGGCGACGGACCAGAGGCCATTGGTCTATGGTGTCAGGGCAAAGGCTTGGGCTGCAGTGGAAAGCAGAGGCCGCTGAAGGCTGCCAGAAAGAGCTGGCAGCATGCCTGAAGGCAGTCCTTGCCCACATTGGGCTGGGCTGGGCTGTGGGGAACCCACTAGCAGCATTGGGTCACAAGGTGGAGAGGGAAGGAGCACTGTCTCTAGAGCTCCTAATCCACGGGGACTACGGTACTCTCCAAGTGACCCCATGTGGGCCAGTGGGCAAGGAACCAGCGGCCCCACTAGAAGCACTGCCATGGATGTCTCAGCCACGCAGCAGGTCCAAGCAGCACTTCTATGACATCCGAAATGCTTTCCATGTGAAGTCAGGCTGTGCCGTCCAGAACGAGGGGCTTTAGAGCAGCAGGGAGTTTCCTCAGCTCCGTTCACCAACTTCTAACGTGTTGCCACAATTGTGCCATCATTCGAAGGTTGGCAAGTCACTTCAATGTGTGTCACCCAAGGGCAAGACAGGCACTTGTTTTTAAAGGAATAGACTTTCCGGGGTTATATCTCCACGTATCAAATAGCCTAGTCGGTTGTTTCTCTTCACTTTCGGAGCACGTGGCTTTGGTTTCAATGCGTGTTGTGGAGCTGTGAATGGAGCTTTCTAAGATGGGGTGCTCAGAGACTTGGGGAGCCTCCAGATTTGCTCATTGGTGCCAAGATCACGCTTGCTCCAGCAGCCTCACCCTCATGCTGTTTTCAAAGAGCTTCCGGCTCCCAGGACACAGGCTCCTGCAGAGATCACAACAACACGAAACCAAAGCATCCCCAGAATTCCACACTTTGAGTGCCTCATAGCAACTTTAGCACCAAACTACAAGTGCAACTGCATGAGACTCAAACCAACCGTGTCCACTGTGGGTGCTTCTCTTATGTTATTGCCCTAGTGGTAAACATTGATAAGAAAAATAAAATATCCATGTTAAGATGGAATATTGAACAGTGATAAATGCCAATATGAAAACTGGGGGAAGGTGACCTGTGGGCTGCGAGAGATGCTGTAGACTTCAGGAAACAGAAATGGCAGCCCGGCCAGATTCATTCCCCTTGTCTTATACAATGGTGAGTGCTGACAGCAGAAGGGGTCTGTGGAGATACAGCCAAGAAGTACACGTGGACCCCAGGAGAGCACTGTGGAGGCAACAGGCCTGCAGGTTCCCAAGACTGTTCCCCACAACACCCTTCTCCCCCAGGCCCCAAAAGGGAGTGTTTTTTAGAAGAAACAAATGAAGGCTGCTTTTGCACAAGACAACACATAGCGCCCCAAACTTCTTAAGCTTCCCCTCTGGTCCCCTCCTGATGACCAGTTGCTCCGCCAGGAAACCAACAGACCCATGAGGCCAGAACAAATTGTGTCTTGAGGTCTCAAGCCCCACCAGCCTCATCCACACCCCCTACACCCAACCTGTCGCCTCCACAGCCTTCCTGTATCAAAAGCTGCCCTTGGGAAGGGCTTCGGTGCTCATTCTTACTATAGGTGTAAATAGCTTCGTGTAATCATCCCAGATGAATTCACATTTTGGAAGGTATCAAAATCTTAAGCTAATATTTCGCTAAAATCACACAGGCAGCTAGAATTTTATTCATTTCAGGAGCAGGTATAATCTGCCCACATGCCCCAGGTATTCCTAGGGGAAGTAATATAAAGAAAGGCAGGGACCCATAGCAACCCTGGTAAGGACAGAAGAGGGAAAAAGGCAGTGGACAGGACCTGCTGCTCAGTAGCCTGGGCAGTAGTCTCCTCTGAAATCCACTGTTACCCACCAGCCTGCTGGCAGCTTAGTGGCCTGCATTTGCACAGATCTGCACTGACACCGCCAGTCCCTGCCACTGAAGGATGCCATTTTAAATGCAAAGAGGCAGTCACTTCTGCAATATTGATTGCCAGGTGCCAGGGTCCACTTCCCGTGGTCAAACACAGAGTGACTCCAGTCACAGGCGGTCATAGCCCAGTGGACAAAGGTGACAAGGCACCTGGCTGCATGCAGGACACCTGCCTGGACAGCAGCAAGTATCTGGTATATGCCATGGCCACATCAGTGCAGCGATGTCAGTGCCACCTGCTCCTACAGACACCAGAGGTTGGGCTCACTCTGGACCCCTCTGCAGGATTCTCTCCTGCTCTGGTCTTGGGCAAAGCCAAGGCCCACCTAGGCTGGGCTCAGGGTAGAAGTGACCTTCACCCCATGGGCATGGACCACAGGAAAGGAAAAGTAAACCGCTCCTGTCTGCCGAGCCTGGGGTTCCTCTGAAGGGGATGCCAGCCCAGGGCTGTTAGCACACTGGGGCCAATGGGTGGTGTCATAGGGTCAGCTCTGCCAGGTTCCCCAGGACCAGCAGCAGATGCTATGGTCACTGACGTATTGATAGAGACTGGAAACTCTCTGGTCCTTGAACCTCTCTGCACCTCAACACCCAACATCCACAGCCAGTCCCAAATATTCCCTAGATAAGCCCAGTTCAGCCCAGCTCAGACCCACCCTACCCCCAGCTGCAATGTTTCCTGACATACCCCGGCTCTGATGCACACACATTGTGCTTATGCAAGGACTGGTGACAGAAGCTATACTGGCTCCCTTAAATAAGATGAAAGTGAAGAAACAAACCAATGGTGGTCAGGCCATATATGACAGCAGAACTCTGGCCCACACCCTCTGTAGCAACCAGCTCAGAGCAGTCAGCACCTGGTCAATAACCGCTAGCTTCCAAAAATTTTACCCAACTCCAAACCAATGGAGAAAGCCAAATACGCACCCATATCAGTCAAACTGGAGGCTCTGCTTCCAGACAGCACCCACCCACCCCCATCTTCCCCAGTCTTCCACCCAGGGCACACCAGAAGCCACCCCTGTTCCACTAAGAAGTGCCTCACTCTGCTGCCTATCTCTGAGTCTCTGCCAAAGGCATGTGGCGATGGCCACCTCTGCCGCCAGAGTGAGGTCTGAGGGAATCGCTTGCTTGTCCTCTCATGCAGGATCTTTGCTTATTTCCACTAAGGACATGCAAGGAAATAATTTCCTCTCAAGAGAGTGAGATGACAAGCCATCAACTTGGCAAAAGTTTTGCAAATCACATAGCTGATAAACGACTTATATCTAGAATGTATAAAGAACTTTCAAAACTCAAAAGCAAGAAAACAAACAACTCAATTATTTTAAAAATAGACAAAAACTTGAACAGATGCTTTACCAAAGAGGATATACAAATGGCAAATGAAGAAATATTCCAGATCATTATCCATTAAGGCAATGAGAGTTAAAACTGTGATACACCTATTAACACGGCCAAAATAAAAAATACTGGCAATGCCAAGTGCTGGCAAGAATGTGAATCAACTGCAACGCTCATATATTGCTAGTGGGAATGCAAGATCATACAGTCACTTGAGAGAACAGGGTAATAGTTTCTTATAAAGTTAAACATATATTTACCATAAGACCCAGCAACAGCAATCCTGTTTGCACTCAAGAAAAATGAAAACTCAGTTTACACAAATAAAATGTACCTGAATGCTTATAGAAGCTTTATGTACAATTGCCAAAAACTAGAAACAAACCAACTAGAAAGCAAACTGTGGTCCCTCTATAGAATGGAACCCCACTCAGCAATAAACAGAAACAAACAGGGAGAGAAGCCAGACCGAAGGCCTCAGCAGGTGCAATTCCACTCATATGACATTCTGGAAAAGACCAAACTAGAGGAACAGAGACAGATCAGTAGTTGCCAGGAGTGGAGGATGGGGAAAGGGGCTTAGGATAAAGGGGTTTTCAGGAGGTGATGGAATTATTCTGTATCTGAATTGTGATGGTAGTTACTGGACTAAGCATTTGTTACACTCATGGAACTATAAACCATAGCGAATATGTTTTACTGTATGTCACTTTAAAAATACATACAATTTTTAAAAATCCATTCCACCAGCATAGCCTTTAGATTTCTCATTTCCAGTAAGGTTTTGAAAGGCAGTAGTTCCACATTGCTTTTTTTATGCTAAAATGCCATTAGTGATTCAGTCAAACATTAATTACAAAAATGGAGAAAATACCAGAAGAATCCACCTCCCATCAGCATCCTATCCCCTTTATCTAGCAGCACACTCTAAATCCGACTGATTGGCTTATATTTAGAATACATAGTGTTTCCTGATGACAAAGGTAATATACATTCACTATAGAAAATATTAAAAAGAGTAAGACATAAATAGTACCAGCTATACTATTATAATCTAATAATTTGCTTTTTCAAAATAGTTTTTGAATCAAGTGATTACTACTACCATAATGAAATGTCAACTATAACTCAATACAAATAGAAGGTATCTGTAAAATGATCATAATGAATATAAAACAGTTCAACTGTATTTTAAAAATTTAAATTTTAAAGGATAAAACGCAAGCCATGATAAATTCAATTAATTGACTTGAAAACAAGTTCCTCAATAAAAGAACAGACTTCTTTATGATCAGCTGTGAGTGAAGGGCTATTCAGTTGTCTGTTGTTTCTCCTGAGTCACTGGTTCTCAAATCTGAGGTTACAGGTAACATCCCCCAGACAGCTTCTAAAAACAGATTCTGAGCTGGCCCCAAATCCCATTAGAATCTCCGATTTATTAGGCCTGGGGTGAGATTTGGAATGTGCACCGCTCTAATAAAAGTCCAGGTGTGGCCAATGCTGCTTTGGTCTGGTGACCCAACCTTGAGAACCATTCCTTCAAAATGTGCTTCTGTTATCCAATTCATGCTTTTACATTCTCAGAAATATTTAAGCATCTGGCCACGGGACATGCTGGACTCTGAGAATGAATTCTTAACCAGAATGATGTGAGTAACTTACAGGAATAATCTACAGGCTCTGTTCTGAATGGAGAAGGGCGGCCAAATTCACGGCGATGAGAGGGTGTTCTCTGTGCACTCACCACTCCCTTCTGGGTGGGGGAGACTTTTCTCAAGTCTTTCAAGTGCATCTTCATAATGCTGAAAATATTTTCAGCCAGTCCTTCAGATGCGTTCATAGCCAGGTCCTCTAAACAGGGGAAAGAGTCTCAGTCAGCCAACACAGGCACAAGCCCTCCTCCAGCTTTCCCATCACCACCTTCTCTCGCCTGAGAGTGGAATATTGATGGCAGCTGACGCTCGCCTTCTAGGGGTGGCTGCAGGTTGTCCTAATGAGCTAATATGTCTGCAAGATATGCTAATTTGCAAAGCCGGCTATAATCATGCATACAATCTCAGTTTGGAGATTTCATGCAGAAAGTTCTTGTAACCCAAATAGAGTGAAGACTTTTTCAAGCAAAGGCCGAGAAGCATCCATATGAAACAGGAGTTGTCAATAGTCAGTGGCGTCTCTCCCCTTAACTGACAACTCACAGCTTTGGCGCCCTCTCCTCTCCTGTTCCTGCACACATCTGGGGTTTCTCTGTGCAGGCTGTAGCCCGGAGCAGCTACTCTGCACCTGTGCAGTTAGAGAGCAGGTCTGGGACCCCACATGGCCTTCGAAAAGTGACTGTCTAGCCACACCACAAGTGACAATCACCAAAACACCAGTCAGATGGGCTCATTACGCTTTTCTCTCTAAATTCATGACAATATTTAATGACCAATAAAATTTTTAAATTCTCTATATCCATCTTCACATCACCAACAGAAAGCATTAAGGCATCATAGCATTACATTAAAACAGACATGCTTCCTGAATAAGTTCAAGAAAAATACCCAGAAGTGACCAAGAGCACAAATTAAAGATGACCCAGGAGAAGAAAACCTACTCAAGTCATTATATTCATATAAGGAAGAGTCCACTGAACCAAGATCCAATAAATATGTGCATCCCCATGCTCACTTCTGCAGTATGTGGCCCCTGTATTGCTTTGCACATTCTGAGTGATAAATGATAGTGGGTGGGTGGATGGATGTGTGGATGGGCAGACAGATGGGTGGGTGGGTGGATGGATGAATGGATAGATGGATGGAAGGATAGGTGGATGGGTGGGTGGATGGATGGATGGATGGATGGATGGATGGATGGATGGATTAATGGATGGATGGATGGATAGATGGATGGATAGGTGGATGGATGGATGGATGGGTGGATGGATGGATGGTGGATGGATGGACGGATGGATGGATGGATGGATGAGTGGATGGATGGATGGATGGATGGATGGGTGGGTGGGTGGGTGGATGGATGGATGGACGGATGAATGGATGAGTGGATGGATAAAAAGAGGAATGGATGGATGTACAGACGGGTGGATGAACAGTGTTGATGCAGAGTCATCATTTAACCTGGAAGCAGAGAATCTGACTCTCCTATCTGATAGCTGTCTAAACTTGGTCAAATCTTGTTAGCTCTCTGAGCCTCAGTTTTCACAACTTTAACAAAAACATAATAATTACTGTCACACTGACTTTATAAGATTTTTGTGAGGATCAGTTTAAGGAATATAAATAACAAGCTATTATAATGTCCATTTATCTACTGAATTTTATTTTGTTTTATTTGAAACTTGGACTGACATAAACAAGCTTTGTCCAGCTTTCATGAACAGCTCATTAGCACACCAGGTGACATGACAATTTATGGAGTCAGCCCTACAGTGATAACAACTGCTAACATTTTATGAGGATGTCACAGATGCTAGACATTGTTCCATGAGCTAGATTTGCATTATCATTTAATCCTCAAGTAACGCTCTGCAGTTGATACTATTATCGCACCCATCTTCCATAAAGAAACTAGAACACAGAAAGACTAAGTGACTCACCTTCAGTCATGCATTTATTAAAAAGTGGCAGAGCCAGGGGGCAAACCCAACTATCTGGCCATTAAGAACACAAAACCAGTATGAGCTCACATTGGAGTCGCACAGACCAGGCATTTCCAGGCACTTCCTTGCCTTTTCCTCCTGTGTGCCTTGGGTCCTGGTCTCTTCTTCCATCTTTAAAGCCGGAGTGCTGGGCTGAGTCCCTCCCATGTGGCGTCTCTGATTTCTCTTTGCCTCCCTCTTCCCCTTTTAAGGACCCTGTGATTACATCGCGCTCACCTGGATAGTCCAGGCTCATTTCCCTATTTTCGAATCAGGGAATTTGCAACCTTAATTTAATCTGCAGCCTTGATTCCCCTACACCAACCTTACTTAGACTCCGGAGCCTGTTTTCTCATCTGCAAAATGGGCATAGTAATATTATCTATTTCATAAAATTTTAGGGATTAAGGGAGATGACACATTTAAGTGTCACTTGATGAGGACTTTGGCACACAGTAAGAACTAAAGAAAGTTTGAAATTTAAAAATATTTATAGCAGGCTATTCTGACTCTAAATTACAAAGCACAGGCGATCCTACAGATATGAACATTCACCCATGTGCCTGTGTGGATGTGCACATATATGTGCATGTGTATGCATGTATATGTGTGGTATGTGTGGCATGCATGTGTGTGTGCTTGCATGTGTGTGGGGGTGGGTGGGTGGGGTGTGTGCATGGGGGATCTGTGCATGAGGAGTGTGTGCATGGAGGGGTGTGTGCATGGAGGATGTATGCATGTAGGGATGTGTGCATGGAGGGTGTGTGCATGGAGGGGTGTGTGCATGGTGTGTGTGTGCATGGAGGGGTGTGTGCATGGAGGGGTGTGTGTATGGAGGGATGTGTGCATGGAGGGGTTTTTGTATGGGGGTGTGCGCATGGAGGGGTGTGTGCATGGGGGGGGTGTGCATGGAGGAGTGTGTGCATGGAGAGGTTTGCGTGTGTGTGTATATGTGTGTGTGTGTGTGTGTGTTTGTGTGTGTGTGTGTGTGTGTGTTTTCCTTTGGCTGAGTCGCTATCATTATTAGCTGGTCAAGAAGGAACTTTGAAGGCAAAACAAAAATGCTAATACACATCTGCAGCTGTGTGGAGAATGTGAATGTATTCCACATTCACAGAAGACTTTTAAATGCCTGTAGAATCTCAAATGAAGGACCAAAGGAGGCTATTTTGGAATCCTTATCCAATTGCTGCTGAAAACCACCCAAACAGTTCTTTGCGATTTTATCAGAGACTAAATAGTCACAAATGAGCTGAACTGCTTTTTCTTTCTTCATTTTCTCAACGCGGTTGATAGTTTCCCTGCCAAGGCAACTGATGCTCTTCCCTGCTGGTTTCTTCCCCTCCCAACAGGGGGGATAACCAGCAACAGTAACTGAGAAGCCTTCCTAAACCCAGAGGAAAGCCCAGATAATTCACTCACAATCCAGGCCAGCCCAGGGAAGGCATCAACCAGTACTTGTCCCACGTGGGAAGTGAGAGTGGACAAACGCCATGCCAACCCCAGCTCCTTCAAACTGTGCATTCACTTACATATCGCTTTCCTATTGCTGCTGTACTAAGTTACACAAACTAACTGGCAAAAAATAACACGAGCTTGTTACTATATAGTTCTACAGACTGGAAATCTGGCATGGCTCTCACCAGGCTAACATCCAGGTGTTGGCAGGGCTGCGTTGCTCCAGGAGGCTACAGGAGAGAATCCACGTCCCTGCCTGTACCTCCTGTGTGCCTTGACTCCTGGTCTCTTCCTCCATCTTTAACGCCAGAGTGCTTAGCTGGGTCCCCACCATGTGGCATGTCTCTGAGGCCTCTTTGCCTCCCTCTTCCCTTTCAAGGATCCTGTGATTACATCAGGCTCACCTGGATAGTCCAGGCTTGTTTCCCTATTATGGAGTCAGGGAATTCACAAACTTAATTCCATCTGCAGCCTAAATTCCCCTTCACCATGTAATGTATGTGAATAATGTAATGTAACATATTCGCAGGTTCCAGGGATCAGGATGGGGACTTCTGGGAGTGGGGGATATGACTGCTTACAATTTACCCATCTCCTTCCACCTCCTCGAACTCTTCTTCAAGTAAAAAAGTTATTCTCGGGGGAAACGTCCGACATATAAGAAACAAATTAGAAAGCAGGCTGTAGTTATTATTTCACTGTTTTTCACAGAAAGATGTAGGACCACAACTATGGTGGCCACCTGTAACCAAGTCTTAAGCAAAAGTAATGAGTCCCTCATGGTAGACTTAAAGGTGGCAGAGTCCTCAGCACAGATGAGTCTTCAAAGGTGTGTGTTGTGAATTCAGAGTCTCTGCTGACTCTATCTGCCATGGATTCATTAATCATTCAGCCAGCAGTGAGGGCACCCAGTATGCCAGCAACCTCTGTGCACAGTAGCAGTGAGGGCACCCAGTATGCCAGCACCCTCTGTGCACGGTAGCAGTGAGGGCACCCAGGATGCACAGTACCCTCTGTGCACGGTAGCAGTGAGGGCACCCAGGACACACAGCACCCTCTGTGCACGGTAGCAATGAGGGCACCCAGGACGCCAGCACCCTCTTCACGGTAGCAGTGCGGGCACCCAGGATGCCAGCACCCTCTGTGCACGGTAGCAGTGTGGGCACCCAGGATGCCAGCACCCTCTGTGCAAGGTGAAGGTTATGCATCCAGGCAAGCTGACAGTTGTCCAAGGTCCCAAAGAGCTACTGATGCAGCCTGTGGGAAGACATAACAGGGTCCCGGGGTATCTGAGTGAATAAGGTGCCTCCTCTGTACCCTCCTGTTCCCATAGCCAGCAGTTTTCCCTATGATGCAACAGGGCAGGTGAGGTCTGAGAACCTGATTTTAACTGCAGCCCCAATCCTTTCCGTCCCATAGCCTTAACCCACAGGTAAGGTCCCTGGGCAACCTCTGTGTCAAGTCATCCATAAAGATGAACATAGTGGACAACTTTTTATTCACCTAGGCCCTGCCAAGGCCAAATGTTGCCAAGGAAGGCAAAGAATGGAAATGGAATCATCTCTGCACAGAGGACCTCCAGGTACAGCGGAGCTGGCACTTGCCTCAGAAGCACATCACCACTGGGAAGGCAGCCTCCAGCAAGTTTCCTGATGCACCAAATGGAGATGATAATACCCAGCTAGTAGGGTTGTTGTGAAGATGAAACTGAATGATGACAGATGTAAAGCAATCACCACCTAGTAGGTATCCGTTAAATGTGAGTTTTCTCTGCCTCCAGCAGTTACTTACAAATTATCAGCATTTGCGGAATCCTGAAATACCAGCAAGTTACTCAAAACAAATCATTACAAACACTATGCTCATGCTGGCTGTAACTTCTTTCCAATTTTAGCGAAGTCATGTAAGAACCGCTCAGGGACACATGGATCTACAACGTGGTGCACTTGAACAAGACAGGGCTGCATCCCGGGTCGAACTGAACACACCCAATGGACTCTCCACTGTTTTCAAAGTGGCCTCAGCAAAAAGGATGTCAGGCTTCCGGTTCTGAAACCAATCAGAAGTAAGCAAAACAGCTGGAATATAAACTCCAGTTTCAGTGAAGGTAGGAAATGATCACAGTCTCAAATCATAGATGATGGGTAACAGGCCTGACCACATCTGTGGTGGATGCCTGGGCCAGCACATCTCTGAAGAGCTGGAACAGGGGACAGATGTCAGGAAAAAAATGAGAAGGTCTTGAATAACCTGGGAAGAAGCAGAATGAAGGAAGGCAGAGCTGGAAGTGGGGGCTCCAGGGAAACATGGTCAGCTTTCCAAGGCCCACCTGAAGACAGAGCCTGGAATTGAAATAAATCTAAGAGAGAAGGGAAACAACAATTGGCTTCACTGCTGCCCACCAGAGAAGAGATGTTAAACAAAAATCAACAATGCAAAAGAGGTGTGAGCTTCTCTGTGAGCCTCACCAAGCCCTGTCAAAGTGAGGAACAGGAAAGGTAAGAAACCTGCTTCAGGCAGAGGGGTGTATTAGTCTGTTCTCACGTTGCTAATAAAGACATGCCCAACACTGAGTAATTTATAAAGAAAAGACGTTTAATGGACTCCACATGGCTGGGGAGGCCTTACAATCATGGCTAAAGTTGAAGGAGGAGCAAAGGCACATCTTACATGGCAACAGGCAAGAGAGTGTGTGCAGGGGAACTGCCCTTTATAAAACCATCAGAGCTCATGAGATTTATTCACTATCATGAGAACAGTACAGAAAAATCCCGCCCCCCATGAATCAATGACCTCCCACCACGGTCCCTCCCATGACATGTGGGGATTATGGGAGCTACAATTCAAGGTGAGATTTGGGTGGGGACACAGCCAAACCATATCAGGGATGGTGCGGAATGGATGTGAAAGCGGGTGACGGTTCCATGGACGCACTCTTCTTGGCCTGTTTTGCATTGTTCTTGAGTAAATCGCAGGGCCTGGTAGAACTGTCCCCAGCCAAAGGTGAACAATATTCTTCCCATGAAGGCCTGTGAAGACGGGACCCAAGAGAAGAATGGGACCTGTCAGGGAAAAGGCCCACGAAGGGTGTGCATTCAAAGAATTGCAGCAAAAAGCAGGAAAAAAAAAAATTATCCCAGCAAAACCTTCTTTCAATTCTCTGTAAATTTAAAATAAAATGGAATATGGAAGAAATAGCTTAAAACAAAACTATAAGAAATACAAAGAGAGAACATTACAGAATAAAGATAAAAATACAGAATAACCATAGAGGATAAAATTGAAGATAAAACTGTTACAGAGCGAAAACCACAATTAAAGCCACATGAATTTAAGCCAAAGGTGCCAAGAATGCAGGAGGACAGAGGACAAGCCTGTGGGAAATTCTATGAGACAAAGGGTTACAAGGAGGAGGTGATGGATATGCAAGAAAGACACAGGAGTTCTAACTGAGAGGCGGTCGGTTCCGACACAGACACGGCAATTTCACTTATTTACTTTTCCATATGTTCATTCTAACATCCTTTGAATAATGGACTTCTGACTGTACACACACTGTGCTAGTACCCTGGACATTAGCAGTAAGAAGCCACTAGCCCACTGGAAGCTTACATTTTAGTGGGTACAAGACAGGCAAGAGGCAAGAAAATGAACAAAATTCAGATACTGCCAACTGCTCCGAAGAAAATAATTCAGAGCAAGGAGAAAGGGAGTAGCAGTGGTGAGGAGGGCCAGGAGGAGAAGAGAACGTGGAGGGCAAAGTTATCCGACGGCCTAGTGGAAGGAACGTTTCCCTAAACCAAAGCGAGGCCTGATCCCCAAAGCCAGATCCAAGCCTGTGGACATCAAGACATACACAGAGGAAGTGATTATATTTCAAAAAAAAAAAAAAAAAATTTAAACCTGTAAGAACAACAAACCAGAAAGAGGAAATCAGCCAACAAAGGGAAAATCCTAGCGGGCTGGGGATGTCAGACATGCCTCTCGGAGCCGGGAGCCACAGAGCAACTCTGGCCTCACAGATTCTTGCGCCTCAGTTGCACAGGAGCAGCCCAGGAAGCTCCTCTGAAACAGCAGCGCTCCCCAAGCCCTCGCGGAGAGCCTCCGAGTCACGAGGATCCAACGGCCTCCAGGAATCTGCACTTGAAACAAATCTCTCTGCTGATTCCCAAGCAGGGGATTCAAACATTCGCAGGTTGAGAAACACAGTGGCCCAAAGTCTGATGGGAAGAAGTGTAACTGTAGTGTTTTATAGACAGCCAGTTTCTTTATGTGCATAATGAACAGAAAACACCCTCAGTATAGCAAACATGGGCCCTTCGTGCAAAAATAAATAAATAATAAATAAAAGCTAACTGGAATCCAGGCAAAGAAGGAAAGTAGCAATGGGAATAAACTCACTGACTGGGGTGAGCACTGAAGGTGTGTTTAAATACGGAATTGAAACAACGCAATTGCAAGAATTATGGGGAAAAGGCAGCAAGTAAATATTGCTTTTTTTAAAAAGCAACAATATTAAAACTATAGCTATGCAAATCCAGAGACCGGGAGAGAGAACAAGAAGTATAAGGCCATCTATTTTCCCACCTTTCACAGATTGGGGTAAATAAATACTATGTGGAGTGGATCCATCAAGAAATAGAAATGTAAGTATTTCTTTAAAGTTATAAAAGTGAGCACTAGAAGAAGTAAAAGGAACTTTAGCCCTTCCAAATACTAGACAGGAGTTCTCTTCCTCTCACTGTCTTTCTCACTTTCTTTCTGTTTCTCTCTGTGTGTCATATACATATATACACACACAGAGTGTGTGAGCCAAAGATAAAAAACAAAAGATTTAAAATGTTATAGAAACAATAACAAAAAATTATGCATGACAATTTCTAAAAAGACCTAAGAATGAATACAGAATGCATATGATTTCAATCATCATTTTACAGATAATAATAGATACATAACAAATATAAATTGGATAAGTTGACCTATTAAAAGTATTTATACTAAATTAAAATTCAACCATATGCTGTATGTAAGAAACATCTTTAAAAAGTTACCCAGAAAAGTTGAGAGTAAAAGAATGTCAGCAAAAAGAACAGCAGAGGTGAACAAGACATCAAGGCAAGAAACCCACAAGCTTGAAACTCTGCGTGGCGCGCACCATCTCAGAATGCTCCCAGCGATACCATGAGGTCTCCCATATCCCCCTCTTGGTTTCCTTCGTAGTGCTATTTACCTCTGCATCTTGTCCAGTAGCTTGTTTATTTGTGATTTGCTGTCTGTCACTCACACATACAAATGTCAGCATGGCAAGGGCCGACGTTTTCCTTTGCACATTCCTGGTGCCTAGAATAGCACATAGTTGCTGTGCAGGAAATATTTTTTGCAAGAATGAAGAAAAAATAGATATGATTTCAATCACTATTTTATAGATGATTCAAGACAAGAAAATCTATTAATGTAATTCACGTATCAATAGACAAAGGAGGACATTTGATAAACGTGTGTCAAAAGGAAAGTTTATAAAATTTAAAGTTATTTTCTGATGAAAAAATAAACTAAGAAATTGACTACATTCACCCTTAAATTGTGTACATGCATACAACACAGATACACACACATCATTCACCAAAAATCAAAAGCTATCATGATACTTAAGGCTGATGTTTGGAAGCATAACCCATAAAACAAAAACAGGACAAGTCTCCCTGCTATTCCTCATTTTTTTTCTAATAGTACTCAGCAAAGAATTAACACAAGAAAAACTAATATAGTCTTAAGTTCTTGATTTTTCTAGAGGAGGACAGAGATATTCGTGTTAAAACATTTTAAGGAATTACTAAAATAACAGAACGTTTACAATCCAAGAGAGCAGGGAAAATGAAAACTTGAGCAATCAAACAGAGGCAGAAAATGAGAAACAAAAAAGCAAAGAAAACTGCAATTAAAATATTATTATTTACTTGTTTATCACTGCTCACTACTACTATTTATTATACACTATAAAAAGCCAAGTATTTAGAAATGAGCAGTAAGAAGCAAAACAGGAACTCTTATAGGACATAGCTAAGGCGACATTTGGAGAAAAATAGATTCTTGAGTGCATATAGAAGAAAAACTGAAAAAGAATAAGCTAAGTCCCAGACTCAACAAGTTGTGTAAGAACAACAAAGTGAACCAAAGGCAGGTGGGACGGAGGATATAACAGAGATGATGACACGGATTGGAGATGAGCAAAACGTGGTGCGTCTCTGGGAAAAAATCAAGTTACCAAAATGATTAGAAATAATAAAACATGAGTAAGTTTGTGGGTTATGAAATTGCTCTTCAGAGGTTAATAACTCTTTTCAATATAAAATAGTTCAAAACTAACTGGAAAAGGATTTACCATTCACAATAGCAAGAAATTAGATGAGATTCTTAGGTATAAACTAAAGAAACATGCATGGTAGGAAAACACTGAGCTCAATGAAGGGACATAAAAGAAGACTAATAAACAGGAGCCCGCAGCTCAAGAGTGCAGATGTAAGTTTTCCCCAAATTAACAGATTTTTAGAAATCAAGAATTTTTTAAGAATTGAACAAAATGATTCTAAAACAACTATATGGGAAGATAGCCAAGAAACGTTTTTAGGAGAAAAATGATCTCCACTAACAAAACATCTGAAAACGTGACCCTATTTAAAGCACTTGATTCATACAAAATATGCTAAAATTCATAAACTTTACACTGAAAGAAAAATATTCAACTTTACAGCATGATAATCTAAAAAGCTTTTATTTAAAAGGCAATATGATATGGAGATAGGATGATTAAGTAAATACATGCAATGGAAATCCAGAAATTAATTAAATACATATAATAACTTTCCTATGTAACCACTTCAAACAGTGGAGAGAAAGATGGAAAATAAATTGTGTTAGAACAAATGAATAGCAATTTGGGGGAAGGGAAGAATGAATCACTGCTTCAACTCTATACATCAGTTAATTTCATTAGGGCCAAATACATAACTTCATGAATAAAACCATGATAGTTATTTAAAGAGTATAGGTTTTTCCTAATAAACCAGAAATGGTTAAACTGATTATAATTGTTGTCCAAAAAAAAAAAAAAAAGCCAAATAAAGTAGATGACTGATAACTCTGACTAAATAAAATGTTTAAAATTCTGTAAAGCAAAAGTGTCATATACTAAATCAGTGAAGAAATGAGGCCAGGCACAGTGGCTCACACCTGTAATCCTAACCCCACCAAGATGGGAGGATCGCTTGAGGCCAGGAGTTCAAGACCACCCTGAGCAACATAGTCAGACCCCGTCTCTACAAAAAACTTTAAAAATTAGCCGAGTGTTGGTGGCATGTGCCTGTAGTCCCAGCTACTTGGGAGGCTGAGGTGGGAGTATTGCTTGAGCCCAAGAGGTTGAGGCTGCAGTGAGCCATGATCACACCACTGCACTCCAGGCTGGGCAACAGCATGAGACTCTCTCTCTTAACAAAGAGAGAAAGGAAAAGGAATAAAATGAAATGCTCACAACATTAGGACAGGTAAAAGGGAGACTTTGTGAATGTAAAAGTAATTCATACACCTCTTGTCTGTTCCTTTAAACCTGATTAACCCAGAAGGAAAATGTCCACGGATATGAACAGGCTGTTGAGAGAAGAAATACAACAAAGATACGAAACCACCATAAGTAAATAAATGCAAATCCAAGCAAAAAGCAGCACTTTCAACTCCAGTTTTGCGAAGGCTTACCAGCAAGTGAATGTCCAGTTCTGGTAAACGGATGAGGAAAGGAAAACTCAAACCTTCCTCCAGACAGTATGAATGGGCCCTCGGTTGAGGAGGTTAATTTGGCAATACTCCTCGAAAGTTCAAGTGCACGTACGCTTTGATCCAGCAGTTCTACACGTGAGCCTTCATCTTACAAATGCGCCCACTTAATTGCACAAAAATTCTCTTTTTCACACACACACACACAACTGTTTATTCCAAAAAATATACAGAAAAAGCTTTCTGTATGCAAAGTTCTGATGTTTTCACTTTATGTGCATGATTTTTATTCTCTCAACAACTCTATGGCATAAGTTTCATTTATTCCCATTTTACAGGGGAGGAATTGGGTTCCAAGAGGATAGGTAGATGGCTGGTGAGTGGCAACCTGTGATTAGAACTGAGTCCATTTTGTAACCAGACTTACACTCTTAAGCATTATCCTTTTTCTTACCTTCCTCTTGTTCATAGTAATGGAAAATGGGAAACAATGTGTCTTAGTGGAGGATGAGTTAAATAAATTGGTTGCTGGAATACCAAGCAGGATTAATTTTCACTAGGTTGAATTTATGTACAGAAATGCAAAAAAATTGTCTAAAATATGTTAGGCAAGAACCAGCGAGGTGCAGGGAGTAATGTAAAATACTGTAACGTTATTCATCTTGTGTACGTGCAAAGCCAGTGCCTGCAAGAGTCCAGAGGAAGGTCTCCATAGGACAGCCTCTGGGGAGAAGAGCTGGGGTGACTGGGAAATGGTTTGGCCAGGGTGTGGGGGGAACCTTTTAATTTAACAGATTTTGTACTCT
Organism: Rhinopithecus roxellana; assembly: GCF_007565055.1. Classification (NCBI taxonomy): domain Eukaryota; kingdom Metazoa; phylum Chordata; class Mammalia; order Primates; family Cercopithecidae; genus Rhinopithecus; species Rhinopithecus roxellana. Next base: position 49,223,785 of record NC_044559.1, read on the forward strand.
TTGCTTTCTTTAATAATGAACATGTCTTTCTTCTGTGTTTTTTAAAAGCTAAGTTTGAAATAAAGAATAAACATTTCCTGGATACTTCCCCAGGATATGAGTCTGTTCCAAGAGGCACACACCCAAGTCAGGAGGGCTGGCTGCATTCTGACAATATGATTTCTAGAAAGAGAGGAAAAAATGACTTCAAGATGTGATGTTTCCTCATAAACAGAGGCCGTCGCAGCTGAGCTCCTGGTTTGATAGTTGAATGTCCTGATGGCGTGGATTTTTTTTTTTTTTTTTTTTTTCTGGCTATTCTACAGAGAGGGTCTGTAGGAAATCCTGCCACACCAAGGGCTTCGGCTGTGAGCTCGGTCCTATTTTTACAGGACTTCTTCCCCCATCACTCATTTTCAGCAGGAATGTGCCCCACAGTTCACGGAACTCAAGGCAGGGCCGTTCTTCTATCTTTGGCACAAATATTCCACGTTTTCCTGCCTATGACATTCCCCACTACCCAGGAGAAATTCTATAGCTCAAGAGAAATATGCTCATCCCTCTAAAGGAGGGCAGCCTCGCAGAGCGGAGAAGGGGAAAAGGCGCCAAATGACAAGGACACCTCCATGGGCTCCACCACCCCAACAGGGAGGCAGATTTTGAAAAGAATAGTGCTGGAAACTTCTAGGGGGTGAAAGAGTAAAGCTTTCAATAAACCACCCAACCCAGTCTCCCATGGCATTTTTACAAAAGAAATTAGAATTTCATCACACAGGGCTTGTGAGAACACCAGCTGTATTTCAACACCCTCTTCCTTGCATAAACATCAACGACATGGTCATTTGCCTGTTTGTGAATTTCCATTATAGATAATTAAAAAACAAAACCCACTTCAGTTAGGGAAGATATACAACTCCTTATCAGAGGACAGTAGATGTTCTTCTTAACAGTGTACAGACAAGAAGATTAAATTTCAGAGAGAGATTTATTTTGTGCAATTGTCCCGTTATTCACCAGAGAATTGTGCAATGCAAGTAATCTGATCAGAATAATGCATAGGGACATATTTCAGAAAACCAATAATTGTGGTAACATTGAGCTGTGCAGGGTGCCAAAATAAAGTCCAGAATCACTCTCACCTTTTCCCCCAATTCCTTAATCACGGCCTCATAATACGCGGTCACATTGTCCATTACAGGCACAAGCTGGCAGAAATCACTATTGGACTTCTAGAGATTTATTGTCATTTGAGATCCAAGGCACTTCTCTAGACCCAAAATCAAAATGATACTTTACAGATAAGCCCCAGCAAGATTTTACAGCTCTTATATCTTAAGGATTCTTTATCCTTGGCTAGGTTCTGCAGGGATTATTATTATTATTATTATTATTATTATTATTATTATTATTATGTGTTGGGAATCAGTTAAGTCAAACAATAGAAAAATTACTAAAACTGGCTGTATTTAAATTCTGTTTACTTCTTTAACCTTTTGACTTACCTACATAAAAGGTAATCTTTCAGGAACAAGTTCCAAACAGAATCACTGCCTATTTGCTTTCCTCAAATCCTCATGGAATAAACAGAATCTGTAACAAGATCCCTTTCACCATTTTTTATTCTGCTCATATTTGCAATGATTTTATAACGGACGGCTGGGCTGCCTCTCTCCCATCATCACAATCAGGGCATCCTGGGATTAAAAACCATTTAGGGCCCAAGTCTTAAACAAACTCCCCACACGGCAGTATAATGACCAATATGCATTGTTTCTTTTCATTGTTGCTGGCTTTATCGGCTCAGCCAAGAAGCTGGGGAGTTCGTCCTCATTTTTAAGCAGAGGAGCAGCCCGCTTACCAACATGGTCAGTGGCATCCAGCAAGGTTGCAAAGGTGGCAGGGAAGTAATGCATGAAGCCTTGATGACCACGTGCCCCATTTTATCATGAAACGGTCACACACCAGATACCTCTCCAGAGACTTTTCCCGGGAATATTTTCTTTACAAACATGAACTGGTGTCTAAATTGCTCAAGAACAAATACGTTGAGTTACTGACAAATTGCATTAAGAAGAGCAAAGCAATCTAACAAGTGCCTGAGAAGCCTCATCAGAGGGGAAGGTGCAGGCCGTTCTCCGTTCAGTGGCCTGTGGATGGATATGCATGGAGGCAGCACCACCTCCACCCACCTCCAGCGAGGTGGCCCCAGCAGGGCAGGGGATGCTTCCACTCTGCTCATCAAGCCTCCGTGAATGAAATTAAGTGGGAAGATCAGCTACATTCCCTTAGGATCTCCTTCCAGGATCCCGCAGCATTAAGTAGGGAGACTAGGCTGGAATCAGCCCCACTCCAGCACAATTTCCCAGAGCTAGGTCAAACATAGGAACTGCTCTGCAGAAACTGAATTCCAAATAAGATTCTAGTAACTCCTTCTGCTGTTATCTCTGAAGATGATTAGACTTGGAATCTTAGGTGAATTTGAATTTGTTCAATAAAACCAGAGAATATTTTAATAAGTGTGCATGGTTCTCGCATCGTTCTTTCCATGCCTACCTAGAAATGACTCCCCTTACTGATAATTAACAGGGAGGGACCAAGCTCCATCTCAAGAGTCAGCTTTAATCTTGAGTTTATCCACGAAAATGAGAAATGGGTGGTTCTTAGGGTAATGAATGCCTTTTGAGCCTCACATTTTTAATATCTTAATAATAAATAACCTCACCACCTTATCTTTATATAATGTTTCACAATAATTGCATTATTTCTACTTCTTTACTATGTGAACGGGGTAGGCATTATCGTTTGAGACGATAACATTGAAGCTATGCAAAAATATCAACTTTATTCCTGTTAAAATCAGGCCTAAATCTGTTATCACTATGACTGTTTAACATTGTTCTGATTTATCCAGTGAAGTAACATGTGAAACACTTCACAATAAACAATTCTAAATGACAAAATCATTCAGTGCAAATAACATGAGCACATAAAGTCTCTTAGAATTAATATGCAGGTTAAGTGGCCAAAAGAAGTTGAATGTAGAAAAATTAATTCCTAACTTATTAGAAGGTATAATGGGAGAAAATAACTTTCATATGATCAAACAAGAACATAAAATGCAAGGATGAATCCTGGCAAGAACTGTACAGAATTTTCAATGGGAAATCACAAAAATTTCCTGGGTGGTATTAAGAATTTTATAGAAATGTGTCATGGTCGTTGATGGGAAGGCTGAATACAGTAAAGATGAATATTTTCCCCGTTAATTTAAAAGACCAGTGCAAATGCAGTCACAATCCCAATGGATATTGCTATGGCATGTGACAGAATCATTCTAAAATTTATAATAAAAAATAAATAACAACAAAGAGCTGAGAAATTGTAGGGGGCAGGGGAGAACAATAAAAGGAAACTCTCCCTGTCAAAACCTTGCATTTATCTAATGGTTTTTTCACCTAAAAGGGAGAGTTACAAATTATAAGAAAGAAATGTGTATGCAAATAGCCATATTTAGCAAAAAGTGTTCAGAAAATAGTGTTTAAAAAACCTGACATAGGTTATTGGCACATGATGGAACAAAATAAATTCCAGATGGATAAAAATAATCCAGTGAGTAAAAATAAGAAATAAATAAGCCAATGTTTTAAAATAAGACTTTTTTTCTTTTTTTACATCTTTGGGCTATACATTCCACGAGAGGAAAATAATAGTCTTTTTTACCCCAGTGAATTTGTACAATGAATGAATGTAAAACTGGTGAAATAATAGAAAATTCACAAAGAAAATATGGATCGATGTGATGGTTTTCAATGTTTTTGAGAATTAAGGGACAAATAAATCTGGGAAAGATTGCAAATAATATGATCAAACGTTAGTGTTTTTAATACATGGGGATTTTAATAATCAATAAGAAAAAGACAATTTGAGACAAGTGGAGAATATTTCAAATTACGGTTTGGGAGAGTCAGGAAGCTAGCTGATAAGAGAGACACACACTACACCTGCCACGTGGTTCTGAGGGCCCACTATGGCAGGTGCCATAAATTTATACTAGCCCTCATCCACGGGGTTCTGGGATTTTCTCCAGCAGCCCAGACACAGAAGCATCGATCTAAACACACTTTCAATACTTTGACATCATTATCTAAGAGATGACTGTGTCTTCCCAAGATTCCCTGATAAAGATATATTTCCATTCACTTTTTGCTGAGCTGAGGTTTGGTAAAACCATCTTTACAAAAAGGGCTAGAATTTCATGCTAACTTGGTTCACAGAAATAAAACAAAATTGTTTTGCTTTTCTGTGAGAATTAATCCATTTACCTTACATATAAATGAAGAATTACTTTGTAGAAATAATAAAAATCTATCATATTGTTATTTTGTGATTTAGTCTATATGAAAAACTCCTCTATCTCAAAAACCTCCAAACACACACACACTCACTACACACACACACACATGCACTACACATACACACACATGCACACTGAAAGAGGCTAAACATGCAATCTAACTTTTCAAAACCTTGATACTCAATTCATGGTGTTCCTTACCTTTGTCATCATGCATAAAATAGGAGGATGAGGCCAGGTGTAGTGGCTCATGCCTGCAGCACTTTGGAAGGCCGACGTGGGAGAATCACTTAAGGGCAGGAGTTCAAGACCACCCTGGGCAACATAGTGAGACTCCATCTCTACAAAAAATAAAAATTAAAAAAATTAGCCAGGTATGATGGCATACACCTGTGGCCCCCATTAAAAATTGATTGATGGCAAATTCCAGTAAGCTAAAGGCTGGTCCTCAGCTTGCTGTGTTCACTTCCTTATACAAACACCTCCCTCATCCACTCACGGTGGCCTGTGACTCCATTACATGATGGAATACAGGAAGAAGTCCAGCTACCCTGTGGACGAGATCACCTAGAGTGACCCCATGTGGAGAGTGCTCAGGGAAAGAGGATCCCATTCATCCTGAGCCCATCCCCACTCGGCCTTCCAGCTCAGCTGAAACACCAGGCAGCTGCAGATGCAGCCAATAGCACAGGGAGAAGAAGAACAGCCCAGCTGAACCTCATCACCCTCCGAATCACGAGAGTAGGTAATATGGTTCTCTTAAGTGGGATTTCTGAGACAGATGTCCTCAAGGTGGGGTCTAAGGTCAGAGAAGCTGGGAGTTGCCACAAATAACTGACCACTGCCCTGGCCACTCCCCTGAGAAGGAGAATCCTGAGGACTCACAAGCTGCTAATGTTCCCTAAAAAGAAGCTCACCTGGCTGAGTCCTCTGCATAATAACAGACTCCACCAGTGCTCCTATAATCAGAATTTGCAATTGCTGTCTAGGTAACACACTGCAGTCATCAATGCTATTTGGCTTATAATATCTTCTATGAAATGAAGAATTAAGAATCTTCAAATATTGGAGAAAATGGCATGAAATAGCAGTACCAATTATAGAGGAGTAAAGGAAGATAAATGATGGAAACAAGAAAATTTTAAGTAAAATTAACAAGCTTAGAGAAATATGCTAGGATACCCATTAATTCATCTAATAAAATTTATAAATATTAAAAAATATGATTTCTAGATTGAAAAATTCAATAAGAATTAAAAGACAAAGCCAAATATCAAAATAGAAAAAATGGAGAACTGAAAAACTCTCTCAAAATTCAGTCCAAAAGGACAAAGGTGAAAAGTGAGAGAAAATTTGAACGATAACAAGGACAGATTCAGAAGCTCTAACACCCATCTTACTTGTCAGGTGAAAACAGGATGATGGAGGGAGAAAATAAAGAATTAATGGAGTAATTCTCCCTGTGCTGAAAAATGTCGTGAGTTTTGTTTCATTTTGTCTTATCTTGTTGAAAGGGTTAATCAAGAGATCAAGAGCTCTACAAAAAAATAAAAATAAAAATGAGTCCATTCCTCCATTCATCCTCAATGTATCTAGAGAGCCTACATATAAGTAGACAGCTACCTACAGGGAACAAAACTAGATTGGACTGGCTGTCTTATCTACAAAGATGGGCCCTAGAAGATAGTGAAACAATGTGTCAAGGGTCCAGGACAAAAAACTGGTACCTAGAATTTCATACCTAGCCTAAATATCAGTTGTCAAAATAAGAATATTTATAGACATTCAGGGACTCAGAAAATTTATCAACCATTTTAGAGGAGTAGGCCGTGCATGGTGGCTCACACCTGTGAATCCCAGCACTTTGGGAGGCCATGGCAAGAGGATTGCTGAAGCCCAGGAGACCAGCCGAGACAACATAGCAAAACCTATCTCTACAAAAACATTTTTTTTAATTAGCTGGGCGTGGTGGTGCATGCCTGTAGTCCTAGCTACTCCAGGGAGGGTGAGGAGAGAGGATTTGCTTGAACCCAGGATGTCAAGGCTGCAGTGAGCTGTGATGGTGCCACTGCACTCCAGTCTGGGTGACAGAGTAAGACCCTGTCTCAAAAAGAACAAGAGGAAGAGGAAGAAGAAGAAGAAGAAGAAAGAAGGAGGAGGAGGAGAAGAAAATAAGAAGAGGAGGAGGAGTAATTTGAAGGTTTATACTGGCAAATTTTGAAAAATGAATCTAATTTTTAAAAAGATGGCAAATGTAAGGAATAATTTTAAAAATACCATTTTTTACAACTAGAATTATATTTATAATATAGGTATAGTAGGTATTTTAAAAGGTGAGAGGGTAATGCAGATAATAGTACAGAACTAAAACTGTACATTACATTAACAACCTACAGACAGACGATGGAAGAATGGAAGTCACTAAGAGCGTGTCTTGTCTATTCAGGGAAGCTGAAACCTCACATCAGACCAAAAACCAAGACAGGAAGGAAATTTAAGACAAGCAATTATATTTTATATAAAAGTATAATCCTTCTTGGTTAAATTTCTCTCACACATTGAGCAACATAACAGCAAAATACATAAAACAAAGTATATAAAACAGAATATGCATCTAATATTATATACTAAATAAAATAGATCTATCATATATAAAACTGAATAATATAAAACAAAAACAGGAAAGCAGGAAAAAACATACATGTTCACAGCCATAGGGTAAGATTTTAAGATGCTGTAAAATATTATAAAGTGAAAAAGTAATAACGAGACAGAAGATTAGAATATCAATCTAAAAGCTTAATTGGACAGATATGAAGAGAGATTCATCCACAACAAATGGAAAATCTATGTGCTTTTCAAGCTCTTGTGGAATATTTATTTGAAAATATGCCCGTGCTTTAGTGAATAAAGAAAGCTCAATAGATTCCACAAAAGTAGAAATCACAGAGTCCACAGTTTCTGAACCTCAGGCAATAAAACTAGAAATGAATAATCAAAATGGCCCCAAATGTCACCATACTCAAAAGCACGGGACAAAACCTCCAAATAACTAACAAATGCAAGAAAAAATAAAAACCGAAATGAAAACTCTTAAATAATCAGAGTACTCCATACTAAAACCCATGGTCACAAGCAAAGCCATTCTCAGGGCCACATTTAGAGCTTTGAATGCATTTTCAGAAATAAGACAAAAAGTAAATTAAGCATTCAATTCAAGAAGTTAGAAAAATAACTCAAAAATCTCAAGTAAACATAAAGAAGTAATTAATAAGGACAAAAACAGAGGCTCACATTTCTCATATTACATACCAGATTATTTGGACCAACACTTCCGCTAAAGACAATGGCTAACTTCAATACTTCTTAAATGCATGAAAAGTGATCAATACTGTAAGAAAATATCAGTGCAAAATCTAATGAAAGAGACAACTCCCAGAGGTAAGCTGAGCCCCCAGAACACCAAAATTACTTTTATCCTAAGAGGTTTGACAGTTCGGGTGACCCTACAAAGCAAGAGGGATGGAAATCAGGATCCAAGGCTCACTCATGTCGGGGATACAATTGGAAATCAATGTAGCACCATTTAGTACATTTAAATATAAATCATGCCCCAATATCCAGCAACCCTGCTCTGAGGTATACACCCTAGAGAAATCTGTGCACCTGTACACCAGTATAATGGGCAAGAATGTACACAGTTGCACTACTTTCCATAGCCAAAAAGTTGCACTACTTTTCACAGGCCAAATGTCATCAGCAGGACAGCCAAATAACTTGCAATTTTCACATTGCGAAAATTCACATTACTGAGGACTACACAGTAACAGAAATGAACAGTGACAGCTACCCAAAAGTTCAAAGTATCAACATAAGGAAAAACCCAACTGTCCTGTCCAGGGACACGGACATAGGCAAGGAAATTATCATGAAAGTCAGAAAAGTAGTTATCCCTGGAGGGAAGAGGGGGTTGAGTTTTGAAGGAATGTATAGGAAATTCTGGGGGGGGTTGTTGTTTGTTTTATTGATACTCTAGGTGCTGGTAAGATTCTAGCTAGTAGCTTGTGACAGTGTAGGCACATTTATATGGGCTTTTTTCACTTTCTGCATGTGATTTCACAATACAAAAAGAAGGGGAAAGTTAAGAAGTAATTAAGAAAGTATAAAACACGTCAACAGTAAAAGTAGATTCAAACAACAAAGACAAAAGTGTTCTTAGAAAAGCCCAGTAAAGTAGCCAAGAATTGTTAAAGTCCGCCCAAATGAAAACAAAGAAGACAAAGAACCTTAGAAATCACAAAACCACACAACTGCCTTCACGGTGCCAATTCTTAAGATAATATGGTGTATAACTTTGGACCAATAAATTTGAAATTTTAAGCTTTTGATTAAATGAACACTTTTTTTTTTTTAACAAAAGTCTAACTGTTCCACAGTGGACTAGAGAAAATGTAGAAAACCAGAATATGCCAATATCTACAAAAGAAATGGAAAAAGTCACCAAACATACATACCCCACCTCCCATGAATTCTACACACACCCTCAATGCACAGATATGGCTTGCCCTCTTTCAATTGTATCCAGACATGGGAAGAGAGGGGTGTCTTCTCACAACATCTACAGAACAGCACACATTGTTATTAATTTCTTTCGACTTCATGTGTTGCTTTCTAGCTCTCTGAGTTCTACATATATTTCAGTTATTTTCTTTTCTGGTGATATATGTTCACAACAGTATAATTATTTTCCTCTGAGTTTTAGTTTAGCTGTATGTCATTGATTCTGATATAATGAGTTTTCCTTATAATTTTTGAAATTCTGCAATTTTGTTTATTTCTTCCTTGACCCAAGTTGTTTAACAGATGGTTTTATTTTTCCAGGTGGAAGTGCTTAGATGTTTTTTATTTTCTAATTAATTTCTAGTCTTATTACACTTAGTGAGGGTGGCTTATATTACTTATACTTTTTGGAATTTACCGAGGCTTTCTTTGCATGCTAATAAATGGTTGTATGTTTGGGACTATATACTTGAAAAAAAGGTGTGGAGTCTGTTGTAGGAGTACAGAATTTGAAATATATCTATAAAACCTTCCTTATTCACTACATTGTTTAGCTCTTCTGCATAATGAATGTGGTAGGCTAGTACTACCCATACTAATTGTTTGCTGTCTCAATCTGCCTAGGACTGAGGGGGTAAATTGGCCTTCTGTTCTCCTATGCTGGTGTGCCTTGGTTTATTTTTTCTTTCCTCTCGGTGGTTTCTCTTATATCAGAGTTGCTTCTGTGTAATCTAATGCATTGATACTAACAATTTTTAAATTTTCATTGTGAATTGTGGCCTTTAGCATTATATCATTTTTCTCTAATTTAAACTTATTGGCCTGAGTCCTACCTAGTCTATTATGTGCATTGCAACACCTGCTTTCTTTCTAGTAGCATTTATATATTTACCCAGCCTTTTATAATATTTACCTTTTCCAGTTTCTTTGCATTAGGACTATCTCTTGGATACAGCTTTCAGAGATGCTTCCTTTGTTAGCCAGACACCTTTACTTTAAATCAATGCGTTAAACCCTTCTACAATTACTGATAGGATAATATGTTTCATGTCAGTTCCTTCAGCTGTTTGATATAATATAGATACTTATGTTTACAAGTATGCAGGTGGGTATATGTATATGTTATGATGACACATGCATACATAAAGCCTTTCACTATGGAGTCTTTTTTTCACAATTCTGTTATTTATTTTGGTGCTTAGGAAGGCTTACATTTTTCTTCTAGTGTTTCTCTTGTTACTAATATCTTCATATGAGAGCCTTAGTCTCCTCTTTTATTATATTAACTAGCAATCTCAACCCAGATTTTGCAAGAGAATTAGGCCCTAAGGTATCGATTAGATAACAAAATGATCCCTCTTAAGGATCTAAAATGTTACATAGTATCATCCTGGGGAGAAGGAAGAAAATCAAATCATTTTCTATGTGGCTCAACTTCTTCCAGGATCCTGGTAGAGAACGGCTCTCTGTTATGAAAACAGGCATTAAGTATTAATAGTAACTGTGTCTCTTTCCTGTCCCCCTTCCTCACCACCTAATTATTAGACACTAGTGTTGGTGTTCATCTCTGTACTTCAAATATACACACGATTCTCCTACAATACTTGGCCTACCAGCTGCATGCAATATTACTTTACTTTTAACTCATATCTATGGGGCAGTAGGTAACGCTTTCTACTTCTAACTCTTCCCTTTCTCCTCGAGTTTTTTCTTACATTATTTCTACATTGTCAGAGCATACACAGCATATTTTGTCACTCTTATTCTCATTCATCTTAGTTCTCAGTTAAATATATTCAATGCTTCTCCAACACTTTATGTTGAGGCTTTCTAATTGTTTTCTGCTTGTCTCAAGTTCATTCTCTAGTTGAATTCATTGGAAGGAGTCACAGGAACGTTTGCCCGTGGGTATTGGGATGTTCGTTGCAGTTTAATATGTGACCCATATATTTGAAGGAAAGTTGGGCTGCGTATGAAACCCTTCAATGACATTTTCTTTTCTTGATTTTCTTCAAAATGCTACTTTCATGCATAAAATGTTTCTGTTGAGAAGATTGATTCCAGTCTCATTGTCTTTCCCTTATAAGTTATGTGGCTATTTTGCCTGAATTCTCAAGGAATGGTTTCGTTATTTTTGGAGCCCAATGCCTTCACTAGAATATAGCTAAGGGTTTCCATTCTGGGTCAATTTGCTTATATCTGCAGTGGGCTTTCCAATATGTAAGGTCTTCTTTTATTTCAGGAAGTTTAGTTAAATTATAATTTACATTTTTGTTTTCTTTTCTTGCTTTGGTTTTTATCTTTGGAGACTCCAGGTGAATGTATTTTAGATCTCCTTTTTCTGGCTTCTTTATTTATCATTTTCTTTTTCATTTTCTATCATTTTCTTCTAAATACTTTCTATTTCATTTTCAATTTCCATAATGTTTTCCTCAGATTCTGAGGCTTCAATGTTCCCATTCATTATTGTGTTTCTTCCAATTAAGTCTTCATATCTGAAATGTTTCTTTTTTCTCCTAACTTCTTCTTGAGATCTGTCATTTTTGTCTCCTATCTCCCTTTTGCTCTTGCATTTCATTCTTCACATCTAAGAATTCTGTTTTGTGCCATTGTTTCAAAGTTCTGATCGTAATCTCCATTCAGTTTAGCTAAATTTGAATAGTATGTTACCACTGCACCTCTGTCATCAGATTTTCCTGGTATGTCACCATTACGTGTTATAATACTATCAAGTGTATTTTCATGTCTCTTGTAAATATTGCGTGGAGCTTAATCGCATTCCTTTTAGGTTGCCCATGTTTAAATTGCTTAAATAAGATGTTTTTTTCCTAGTCTGTTAGGAACAGTGTCCTCAGAGTGGGATTTACATGGGCCAGGGTAGCTGTGCCAGCTCCAAGGCTCTGTGGTTACCACGAATGGCTCAGAATCCGGCATCTCTGTGGCCACTTCTCTGTCTGGGGCCAAGCCCGGGGTAGGGATGCTTCTGCTTCAGTTGTGGGTTTCCTGTAGCACCTCAGGCCTGATTTTCAAGACAGTGCTGTTTCCTGGAGACTTTGGGTTGTGCTGCTAACAACAGTCCCTGGGAGAGATCCCGTCTGGGCCCCATCCATACTGCAAGGGCCTTCTCTCTCCATCGCTGTACTTTGCTGCCCGGATGAATGTGGCTTCTGACTGGTATTCACCTCAGCATGAGGCTCTATCCCTCTGAATGTCTGCCGGTTGCCCTGAGATTCCTGAGGGCTGAAGCTGGGCCGTCACAGCACCCTGGTGCCCTAGTGCCCACAAATGCAACCATCTCTGTACTCGCCAGCAACTCTGAGTCTCAGAGGACATCTCTCAGCCTGGCCAGCTGCAGCTAGACCCACATATGAGGCATGAGGTGCTTGCCTTGGGGGATATTTCAGCATCCATAGCACAGGGTAACAATAGCCCCTGCACTCTCTGCATCCTCCAGCCATGCCATTGATCTCCGCCTTCACTGAGGGTGTTTTGGCCACACCTACCCATATTTGGGAGTTCAGTGGGGTTTCCCTGCATCTAGTTTTTGTTTTCCATAATTTTCTAACCCTGTACTACCTTATTTTGTTTATTTGGGTTTCAGGAAGCATCTTGAAGACATTCAAATGCTACCCCGAGGACATGACTCCAATGCCATAGTCTGATAGATTTTTAAATGTTGATGGAATAGACTGTGCTCCAAAAATGTTTGAATATTCCATAATTTACCTAAGCAAATACAAAAAACTTATATATAGTGATCACCATATTGAGTCGATCCATCCAGAACATAGTATGTCTCTTTATTTAAATCTTATTTTTATTTTTCTTGGCAAAATTTTGTAGCTCTCTTCGGTTGGTTCTATATTATTCTTCCTAATTTTTTCCTGGGTACTTTATATCCTATATTGTTTTTGTAAATGGGAATTTCTTTTCTTCTAATTGTGCTGATTATGGCTAATATGTAAGATTGTCACTGAGTTTTATTTATGTATTTAAGATCAACACACTTTTATTACATATTTCCTTGGCTCAACAAAAGATAAAACAGATTTTTAGCACAAAGATGAAGATCAAATATATTTATTTGTTGAAATGAAATATCAGTGGGGAATTTAGAGAATATGATTTTATAATCAATTTTTAAATCAAAATTCTCTTTTTATGGTTTATGTTCATAACCTTCAGGTAAATCACAACTGATTTAATCAGCAGAATTTAATCAAGAGAATTATGTGAGGATTTAACCCACTGGTCTGAAATATCTTTGAAAATGGCATAATTCTTTGTAATAATACATTGCTGTTTGAGTGAGATCTTGTAAATGGCCCCTTTGGAGATGTTCTGAGAAATTGTATCTATTTATAATATAGTATTGAAATATGAATAAAAGTTTGCATATTAGAAAAGGAATTCTTTGGAAAATTCAGTCTGCATAGTTTTGATTATAAAAATTATGTGAATCAAATAATGTAAATGCTCTTTGGACCATGTGAGCAACCACCATCTGCTAAAACAGAAGAGATCCAAAGAAGCTACATGTGGCTGCCTCCTAACTGGTGTAAGCATCGGTCTATCCTGTGAATGCCCCTGGAGGCTTGTCATCTTGGATGTGCACGTGGCCTGAGGATGAGCTGTCCCCAGGTGGAGAGGAAGCTGATTCTGGAATGGAAGAAAGAAACAATATTAAAGTGCTACCACGAATAAAGAGCAGAGAACAGGAGAGGACATGGAACAGCAAGAACGGATCCCAACTTTGTGTATAAAGTCAGCGGTGAGTACAACGTCAGCCAGGAATGTCCCAGATTATCCAAGGCACGGCTCTGTCTCTGTGGGAAGGAACCCATGTAGTCGTTGAACCATATGGACAACACCCAAAATAAAAGTGGTCAATAAATCACTTTCAGGGGTTGGTTTTCAGGGTTCATCTTGAATCTAGGAGCAACTCACAATATCTGTGTTGCAACTCGTGCCTCCTCTCAGGTTGAGAAACCATGATCACTTAACCTTGAATCCCAGACCCTTTAACCCTCATGAACCACTTGGTGCATATAAAACGAAACATTTAGATGAGATGAGCTCACATGGTTCAGTGCAGACCTGGCATTTCAGATGCCTCTGAAAGCCATAAAGGAATATCACATATTCAAACATTCATTCCACAAGTATACATTGAGTGCAAACAACTACCCAGGCATTATGCCCGCTGGTGGATATAAAAGTAAACAGAAATCGGGGAGAGGCCGGGCTGTCTGCAGATGGTCCCAGGTTTCTTTTGGAGGTGATGGAAACACTTTAAAATTAGATCTTGGCGATAGCTGCACAACTCCATAAACATACTCATAAATAATTGAGCTGTACATTTGGAAAGGGTCAATTTTATGGTATGTAAGTAACACCTCAAAAAAGCCCTTTTCAAAAAGAGAAACAGAGCAGCAGGCCTTGTTCTACAATGCCTGCAGGAGGATAAACAAGATGGAACAGGACACAGTGTCACCTGTGGTGGCTAAGGGCATCCCACTGGGGATGGCCACAGCCCCCCACAGCCTTGGAAGTGCAAGCACTGCCCCGGCTCGCAGCGAATTGCTGTCTCTCAAACGTTTCTTTTTCTTAAGTCACATTCTCTTCCTCTATGTCAAGGCCCATACGGACACTCGCTGGTAAAATACAAGCCAACTTCTGTCTCTGGGGTGGGCCCCTATCCAGCCTGGCAAGCGTCCAACAAAGTGTCCAAGTCAAGAGGCAATTCCTTTCCTCCGCTTCTCATCCACATCCCCTAGGAAAACTGTACCAGGAAGGTAGGCCACGTGGGTAATAGTACATAAGAATCCTGAAATGGCTACTAATTACAATGTTTGCAATTATTTCAAATTTTGATTTTCATAATAACTCTTCATGGTTGTGTTGACCAGAGGGAAATTTTATTCCCAAATGTGCCCCTGTCAAATTCGCCATTATCTTCCAGGAAAAAAATCAAATGAGAAGCCTTTTAGAAAGAGATAAAGTTTACTCACTGGAAATTAGAAATGAATATTTATTGTCAGATCTCTGTCTAGATTAAAACCTTTTATTTAACACCAGTTGAAAGTGTAAATTATTCACATGTTTACATTTCAATGACTTCTGTTCTCTAATGATTCCATTTCTAGAGTGTATTAGTGGTAAGATAATGAAGCGCCTCATCAGCTTGGAGTATTAAGCAAACAACTAACTTCAACTTTTCAACAGTGGATAAAAAGATAGAGTGGTCTCCAACAACTTATTTCATCAATTTAAAGCAATACTCAGCTAACTTTCCAAAACACAGCACTAAAGGGAATATTGCCAATAAGCCGTGGAAATGCATGTCAGCCTCCCATCGATACGCATGGGACCATGATAACAGATACACTGCTCTCACACAAATCATGGTTTTTGGCAAGATTTATCTTTCCTAGAGGGGAGAATTGGGAGGGGGAAAAAAAAAAAGAGAAAGAGAACATAGTATTGTCCACTCGCCAGCAAAAATGAGCTCTTGCTATTTGAATGACATTATATAATTATTCACCCTATTCTTCTCACTTAGATGATTGCGTGATATTAGGGAATTTTATTACTAATAGCAATGATTTCTTATCTATTTACAGTGCTTTAAGTTTACAAAACACTTGCACATGTTATCCCATTCAAGAGATTGGCTCTTTCTGGAATACTGGGGGAATCTAGATATGTCTAGAGAAAAATGAATTTGTACATTGAATTCAAGAATTTTATAAGCCAAATCCGTTTTCCAAAAATTTCCATGCAGATGTTTCACAATTGCTTCAATGGCACCACACTGTCCATGCATTTAAGTGCTGATAATCCATGACATTTTACACATTCTTCTATCTAATAAATCTCTATTTTCATGGAAACAACAAGGTTTTTTGTGTGTTGTGCCAAGCATAACTGCTGGCCTTGAATAAGCCAGAGAAATGCTTTCTTTAGCATTATAATAGGCGTGTGGTTAAGGAGTTAAGACATAATGTCTATGTTCACAATGTTTACCATATTACACTATTTACAAAATGTTCATGAAATGAAAACTAATAAAACACGGAACGAGCAGGAATGGCTACGTGAAAGTCAGAGAAAGCTCTGGAAGCATTCCTCTGAAATCGCCATGGTCTGGGTGAGCCGGAGAAGCTCTTGCCGACTGCCTGAGATGTCGAATCTTGCTTAGGATTTAGCTGCTCAGAGAAAGTAGAAAGGGACCTTGCCCCCATTCAGGGAACAAGGAGACACAGGAGGAAATTGTCAGGGCGAGAAGTGCCAGGCGTCTGGGGGCACTGCAGATCTCATCCATGTGAGACCTGTGGCCACGTATCTTGAGCAAAAGGAGCAGTAAAGGATAAAGGTGCAGCATACATCAGGCCAGTTTGCAATCTTGTAGCTGGTCAAGTGTCCCCAAAAAAGGAAATGTAACCTTTTTACACAGTATTTCAGCAGTAATCCTCTGACAACGTTGTGCGACATTAACTGAATGATAAAAGAACTTTGAGTGAGGGAGATCAACAGAGACCACCTTCTAATCATGTCGAGGGCAGGTGATTGAGCCCAAAATGAGGTTGGCAGCATAGTGGGGAGGGAAGGGAAGGGCAGAGACAACCATGCACACTCTACAAGAGAGGCAACACAGGACCACCAATTGGGCCATGTTGGAGGTGAGGATGTGAAGGAGCAATGTTGACTCTGAAGATCCCAGTCCGGGTGCTGATGGGGTTGCCAGGCTGGCTAGGCTGGGAGGAGACAGGATTTTGGAAGTGACACTCTGACCCTCAGACAGAGTGGGCTGCTGCTCTGTGCCAGCAGGCCAGAATGCCAGAGAAGTTGGAGCCGGTGGTGTTGTCTGCACAGATATGACAACTGAAACCGCAGGGGCAGATGAGAACTTCAGCAGGGAGGGTGCAGAGAGAGGGCAGCACGCCAGGGACCCAAGTTCAGGGTGAGCTTCAGCGAGAGTCCCTGAGAAATGGGGTGAGGGGGCCAGAGAGGTGGGAAGAGAGTCAGCCACAGAGCTACTGGAGCTGCAGGAAAAAAGGGTTTCTGGAAGTCAATGATGTAGAAAAATCATCTCTCCAGCCAGGTGTATTGGCTCACACCTATAATTCAAGCACTTTGGGAGGCGGAGGCAGAGGCAGGCAGATCACCTGAGGTCAGGAGTTCGAGACCAGCCTGGCCAATAACATGGTGCGACCTCATCTCTACTAAAAATACAAAAATTAGCCGGATGTGGTGGCACATACCTGTAATCACAGCTACTCAGGAGACTGAGGCAGGAGAATTGCTTGAACCCGGGAGGCAGAGGTTGCAGTGAGCTCCAGCCTGGGCAACAAAGGGAGATTCTGTCTTAAAACAAAAAAGAAAAAGAAAAATCGCCTCTCCAGTGTTGTACTTATCCCATTTAGTCTACTTGAGGTGCAGATGTTGATTTTGATTTTTAGCCCTCAACCTTTTGACTCTTTAAATCAAATATGACATAATGTGTGGAATAAAATCTACCAGATTAAGATATTCTGCTGTCATTTCCTCATTCATTACCATGCGGCTTTTTATCTAATAGGATGTGCAAAGCATTTCGTGTCTCTCCTTTGACCTCCCGTGAAATAAATTTGGCCAAACAAGCTCTACCCTAGGACATCTCTTTAATATGCAACAGATTCTTTCAATTTTAAAAGAAAAATCACCCGTTTGAATAGAGCCTTCTGTGAAAAGTGGTCCAGGCCCTGCCTGGAGTCTGCATCCTGGGCTTGCTGACACCCTCTAGGCCACTCTCTGTTTCCTGATCACTCTCCTCCCCTGCCTCGGGGAGATCTTCCTGCAGTCCTGAGCACAGCATGTCCCCACAAATAGGGTTCCTCTCTGCTCGGGGATGCTGCCCACAGTTCTACCAGCTCCCACCAGCGCCCACCCCCCTCTGATGTCATCAGAATCCAGTTCAGATTATTTCTTATTTATCCCTACACTACCTTCAAAGCTCTGCTCTCGGTCATCACTTCCTGCAGTCTCTCTAAAGACCAAATGATTCCCCCCGGTCCCTTACCTGCAGCCTCGACTCAGAAAACCATCAGCATGTAGTACCCAAAGCCCTCGTCAGGGGCCAGACCACGGTACCCCGCTGAGGCATTCCTGTGTGAATTGTCCATACACAGCACACTTGATCATTGTATAGAGAAAGATCCTGCAGCAGAGCTGGACCCGAGATACATGGTTAGCAATCAGCAACAAGGATGCTAGCCGCTAGGTCAGGGCTCAGTCCTTTGCCTGTCCTATCTCTTGTGTGGAGTGGTCAGGGTGTGTTATTTGAAAATTGTTGTAAGGCAATTCTGAAATTTTTACGAGGAAGTCAAGAAGCCGGAACCTCTTGGTGGTATATAATTCACAGTGAGGGAATTCATTATTTTTGGACAAGAATAATCTCTGAAGATATAACTGAGTCCATAGGGAATGATCTTCCATTTCCTTACACTGACCCTTTAAATTAATATTGGGGTCATCTGCAATCGTTGGCTTGGGAAAAGGACCCTGTATCCTTTTCCATGGACTGACTCCCTGTTACCGTCATGCGTCACTCTGCCTTCTGGTTTCACTTGTGCCCTTGTTGCTTCCTCTCAAACAGAAACCTCCCTCTACTTGTCTTCCTTTCAACTGGAGTGACCCCACATCCTGACTTTCCCAGTTCAGTCTTGGTTTTTACCTGTTATTCCAGCATGATTATGAACAGAGCCTTCTTTCGCTCTCAAAAAAGACCTAGTTTGGGTAATAACTCGTAGCGTCATGGTTTAAAGCTCATGTAACCAAGAGTTAAGTGCATATTGGACTAGTGAATCAAGAAGTGCATGCAGATATTCTTTCTTCTGCTGAATCAGCAACCTTCCCAGCCCTGCTTCTCACAGGAAGCCAGGTGGCTCCAGTGGGAACCCCATCCACTCACAAGGCCCTCAGTAGCCAGGGCTAAGCCCACATACTCAAGCCTAGAAATGCTCTTTTTAATGAACGTAGGCCAAGTCAACTCACCAATAAGAGAGAATCCTAACATCAGAAAATGCCTTTGTGACAGTCAGCTCTTGTTCTCCCCCACATTTTGCACTTACACAGACAGGCCGTTTTGTAGGATGACTTTCGTTAGGCTACCGCTTATACACAGGACTTGAATTTTGTATGAACTGTACTGATTCTGCATTTCACATTGCTTCCTATACATTTTGCATGCTTTACCTTCAATAAAAACATAATTTGTTTAACAAATGGGTTTATTCAGTCATTTAACAAATATTAATTTTACTGGAACTGAACTCTTTGTAAATATTGGCAATACAATAATAATGAATGAATAATGAATAAAGGGACGAACAGAGTCCCTTTTCATATAAGGCAAGTCTAGAAGAGAAATTTGATTTAAATAAATAATCATTAAACTCTAAATGTGATAAGCACTACAGGAAAAGCACAGAACGCCGTGTAACCAGAAGTCTGACTTCAGTGTTGGTTAGAGAAGGGGTTAGAAAAAGACTCCTAAGGGCCTGAGGTTTAAATAGTGGACAGAAGTTAACCAGGAATAAGAGGAGGCGGAGGATGTCACAAAAGACAAAAGGAGCAGCCGATACAGAAACTGCGAGACGGGAACCATGTCGGTACTCTAGAGAAATTGTACCAAGAGGGGAAAGTGGCCCAGGTGATGGTGCAGCCTTTGCCAAGGAATTTAAGTTTCATCCGAAGTGTAGAAGGGTTTTAAGTGGAGGAGTGATCATTGGATTTGCAGGTCTGAAAGGTCTCTCTGTCTGCTGGAGAGACAGACCAGTTGAGGAGAGCACACATGAACAGTCACCATGTTTGAGGCTCTGGGAAGCGCCAGGCAAGCTGTGCTGGTGTCTGGGCATGCGTGGAGGCGGAGAGGATGGAAAACACAAGCAAATGAAAACGTGCTGTGGGGCAGGGGGAGGCAGCGCTGAATCTTCACGCAGCCGTGACGCCGGCTGGAAGTGCGAGTCTGAACCTGGGTGGGCTCGGTGGGTGGCCCAGGGTGACCCAGTGCCGAGAAGAGGATGCGGGAGAGAATGAGTCCGCGGTGAAGGGAGTGTGCTCGGTGGTGAGTCCTTCAGCTGGAGGGGCCTGGAGGCGTCCAGGCCACGGCGGATGAGCTGCCCACGTGTGAGTCTGGACTGTGCACATAGGTGTGAATGGGGGTCAGTGACTTGTCCTCTGCTGACGCCCTGGGCTTGGATGAGGTCACTGGGGGACCTTAGAGAGAAGAGAGGAAACAGGCCTGAGCACTTCCAAGGTCTAACGTCAGGAAGAGAAGAGAGATCCCGTAAACGACGGAGAGAAGTAGGAAAGAACCGGGAAAAAGAAGTCCCGAGGAAGGGTGAGCCGGGAAGGATGCCCACGGGGCGTCCCCGCAGTCAGCGAGAGGGAGGGAGAGCCTCTCCCCGGGAATGTCTGGATGCTAGAGGTGCACAGATTAGAAAGGACAGAAGAGGTTGGGGGGGCCCAGGGAAGATTGTGTTGTTTTGTTTTAATGGGTAGATGTGTGTGTTTGGGGAGATGGGTCTTTTAAATGGGAGGAAACAGAATATGTCTCAGGACTGACAGAAAGCATCCAGGAGACGGGAGACACTCATAAAATAGAACCAAGGAAAGAATGCTGTGCTTTTACTGAGGAACTAGGGAAGATGGGCTCCGGTGCCCTGCAGGAAGAGGTGCTCCCACCATGCATGCGCGGTCAGAATCCTGCCCTGGGACTTTCTGCCCAGCAGGTGGCGGGGAGACACTGCGCATGGTCAGGGGCGGTTGCGTCAACGGCGGCGCAGCTCATGATGGCGCCGGGCTCTGCTGGCTGTCACCTGTAGTTTGGACGAGGGAATATTCTTTCCTTTACAACCTGCCATCTTCCACGTGATCTGAATCCTCTGTGACTAAGGTAGGGAATGGGAGGCTAACTACGGAGAGTCAGGATACAAAGTGTTGTTCGTGTCAATAGTCTACTGACTCTTCAACCCTCTGTGTTCTTCATTGCTATCTACTGAAAAAAAAAGTACTGATGTCGTTATCCTTGGAGAGGAGATGGAGAAGGTATTTTAGAGAGTGTATTTCACTTGCTCTCAAACTTTTGCCTACTTTATACATATTTAGAGTAATTTTACCACCAACCAAGGCTGAGTTCTTAATACTGCGTGGTTATCTGCATTGCAGTGTGTAAAAAGCTTTTAAACAAATTATGGCATTTGATACAATAACTAAAAAAAAGATAAAAATAAAACAAAACAAACAAACAATCCTAGGCCTGTCACTGCCTCTGACCCTGGCCCCCCAGCTGAAGCCCACCGAAGCCCACGGGCTCAAATTTGCTTGCCATGAAAGCAGGATCAAGACTGAATACAAATAAGCCATTTTTGGCTTCTCCACACTTGAAAACTTACTTTTCCTCCACTCATTTCATACCAATGTGATATATATTCATAACCACATGTAAATAAATAAATAAAGTGCCATGATTAGGAGAGCGGTTATATCAGATAAACACAGGGGAAATTGTGTTACCAAAGGGACTATCAGTCACAGCAGTTGGGCCATCAGATCAAGGCTCTGGGGAGGGCACGAGGGATTCTAACTTTGCTGCAAGCATATGTGGATACAAAACAGTTCTTTGCTTCCAAGGATCTGTCACTGGCATCGCAGCAATACTAAACAAAAGTTATTATTTTCTTTCTTTCTGTTTGTTCCTTAGAAAACTATACAAAATGTTTTCTCGATCCAAATGCAGTTTGGATATTTACTGCTCATCTGCATCAGAGCGTAAGTCGCATTTCAATCAGTGAATGTAATGTGTCAAGATGTATGCATTCTCGTGTAAAACATTTTGTTGAAATGAACAAGGCTATTTTAAAGAAAACAGCACATAGGGTTCTCACGTGTTTTTATTTATTTTTATTTTTATTTTTTGGAGACAGAGTCTTACATTGTCACCCAGGCTGGAGTACAATGGCATGATCTTGGCTCACAGCAACCTCCACCTCCCGGGTTCAAGTGATTCTCCTGCCTTAGCCTCCCAAGTAGCTGGGATTATTGGTGCCTGCCACCACCCCCGGCTAATTTTTGTATTTTTAGTAGAGATGAGGTTTCACCCTGTTGGCCAGGCTGGTCTAGAACTCCTGACCTCAGGTGATCCACCTGCCTCGGCCTCCCAAAGTGCTGGGATTACAGGTGTGATCCACTGCACCCCTCCTCTCACATGTTTTTAAATGTTTCTGCAAAAACATTTATTCTTTTGATCCTATCAGTTGAGCTGCAAAATATCTGAAACCTCTTTAACTAGTAAGTCATTTTGTTTTGTTGTCATTGCAATTCCCTCCCCCCGTCTCCTGCCGTGGATGAGTTGGGTGGTTTGGGCTGTTTTTAGTTAACTAATAGAGCTTAGTGTAATATCAATACAATGCAGTCCCCAAACTGATAGACTTTTATGTGCATATGACTTTCCATTAAATAGAGAGAGTGACTTTGTAAAGAGTAAAATAAACCTCAGCTCTGTCCAGGCAGAATTCATTTGACTGAGCACTCCCCTTGTCACATCACCCTTACTCATCTCTTCTTGGAAATAAACACATTTACTGTGCACAATAACTAAACCAACATTTTACCCTCCCGCGCGCATTCGCTTTTTAATTTAGAAAAGTCTTGAAAAACATGAAGCAGCAGGATTTTGGCATGCTCTTCAGAATGCACATAAATAAATCTTTTCCAGCAAATTCTCAAGGGTTTTAGGCAAAACTTTGTGAATGCCAGAGCAGAAAGCTAAAAAACATTTTGGGTTTGTTTATTGAGCCAAAAAAGTGGACATCGTGTCCAAAGTACAATTTGAAGCATTATTTTTTGTATTAAAGAATTTAGTAATGTGTATTCCCAATTCCAAGAATTTGTCTGCAGAGTTTCCCAGGCATGTATTGCTTCTCCAACTTTTTAACTCTTAACAGAGAAAGCCAAACCGGATGGGCTCTAGGCAGTATCAATGTTTCTGTGGGAGCCTCTTTGACTAAATAAGTGGATCATGCATCCAAGTATATTCAGTTATTCTCTGAAGAGAATCAAAATCACAAAAACAAGTACCAGGGGCACTCTCTTATCTTTTCCTAAAATCCTCTTGACCTGTTTCTTCCTGTTAACTGGAATACGCATCATGCTGTGACCCATAATACATGCTTGATGAATATTTGTTAAATTAAAAAATATTTAAAAGCCAGAGATAACAAATTGTGCTTGCCATTTGTAACTAGTCCATTTTTCCTGTTTGTTGAAATAAATACATACATTTTGTTAAAAGAATGTTTAAATGTGAAAAGGAAAAAAACAAAACAAAACAGGAAATAGGACTCTGGAGTATCCCTGTAGCCCATAAGAGGCACTTTGTTTCCATTCTCCGTGGTTTACCTAAACCTCCTTTCTACCTCTCACATTTTCTAAGCAGCATCACTATTTCCTCTTATGAAGTCTGATCTTCCCACACAGAGGGGACACCTTTTGTCGGATTCATCTCCACTGCCAAGTACAAGGTACCCAGTACAATGGCTACACCTGGAAGGCACTCAGCAAATGTCTGCCGAGAAAATAATCTCATTATTCTAATTTTCCGCATGTACTAGCTAACACTGTAGGTAGAAACTCACAAATATGCCCAACAAATGCATTTAAACTCCTCCCTTTGGGGCTTCTGGAAGGACGGAGGCATTTATACAAATACTTTCAAGTCATTGATGTTTTTTCTAAACACCATGAAAGATTTCCATAATGTATTTGTGTAATGTACATCGTTCGTATTTGTCCACTTAGGTCTTTATTTGAACATCTGGTTTTCTGCTGCAAGCCTCCCTGTGGCTGGATAGAAGCCACTTTGAAACCTGGAAGCAATGCCTGAGGTTCTCTAATTACCTATTTTCCCCTCAAATAGAAATAAAATTGACTGTAAGAAAATTTGGCAATGATTCATTTTGTGGACTGCTCTGATAATTTATTGTAGCCCAGTTTCATCAGTCCTATTGAACTTGTATCAAAGAAAGTTTCAATGATTTAAAGAGAAATCTATCACATAACAAACTGGCTTCATTTCAGATTCATTGCTGTTAGGTAGAATCTTCATCACAGATGGTAGGATCCAGCATCATCTGGCCCTTAGTCACCACCCCTCTTTCACCCTCTGCCATCCCCACCTTGCTCTCTGTACTTCAGCTGCAACAGTGCACAGTCAGCAACTTCAGCCTGCCATGGTCTCTCACACCACAGAACATCTCACACTCCCCTCTCTGTCTAAACACCAAACATTACCTAATGTGACCTACAATGACTTTAGATCTCAACTCAAGGGCTTCTG
This sequence comes from Rhinopithecus roxellana, assembly GCF_007565055.1. Classification (NCBI taxonomy): domain Eukaryota; kingdom Metazoa; phylum Chordata; class Mammalia; order Primates; family Cercopithecidae; genus Rhinopithecus; species Rhinopithecus roxellana. The sequence goes on from NC_044559.1 coordinate 49,248,057, forward strand.
GCTCTAACTATTCCTTACACTTGCTCAAGGTCAAGTTCATCAGTTAAACATTCTTGTTGAATTACTGATTTCCATGATCTCCCAGTACCTTTTTTTTTTTTTTTTTAGCTTATAATCATGGATATATTACTGTGATTATTTGACCAATGTCTGTCAACAACAACAGTCTTGCGGCTTCCTGGAATCAGGAGCTGTGCCTGTTTTTGTCCACAAAGGAGACACTTTTTTAAAATTAATACATGATAAAGAAATGAGTGAATGGACAACCAATATGCCACTGAGACAAACCCACTTTGTCTTCTAGAAGGGCCAATTTTCTCACTTATCCCAATACATTTCATACCTTCTCTTTTCTCTTCAGTCTCCTTACATTTGTTCCCTTTACCCTCTCCCTCCTATGATGACCTTACCACATGCTTCGTGGAGAATACAGGAGCTAAACCCATACTCTGTCATGTTCCCACCGCCAAACCTGTAAACAAAAATACATTTACTCATACCTTTTCCTGAAAACAGAAAATATAGCAAAATGACAGACCTAAATCCAGTCACACAACAGTTACATTAAATGTAAATGGCCTAAAAACCCAACTGAAAAGTAGATACTGTCAGACTTAGGGGCAGAGTGGGGTGGGGAGAAGCACTCAAATGTATTATGTCTGAAATAGATGCATTATAAAGGTCTAAATAGTTGAAAATAAAAATGTAAAAACACATTCCAAAAATATAAAATTAAAATATAATTCTGAATAAAAGTGCTGAAAATAAAAACGTAAAAACATTCCATATTTACATTTTCAAATAGTAAACATTAAAAGGATGAACTAACTAGGTCAGGCAAAATATCTTTTACTGTATGTTACTTTTAAAAGGCAAAATAGACTTTAAGGAAAGTAGTATCACCAAGAGACATAAAAGAACTTTCATAATGATAAAAGATCACTATATTGTGAAGATAATGCAGTTATAAATGTGTACACTTCCAAAGACAGCACTAAAAAATACATGAAACAAAAAAAATGACATAAAAGGAGAAATAGGTAAATCAGTCTCCTCTCAGAGATCTGTAGAACAATCATACAAAACACCAGTAAGTAAATAGGTCTCATAAAATGTAGATTGACATTTATAGAACAGTATATTCAATAGCTCTGTAATATTTTCAACCATATAGAGAATGTTCAAAATGTACCACATAATGGAGTACAAACAAGTCTCAAAAATATGAAGAGATTAAAATCCTACATCATTTTTTTAACCACAATACATTTGAAATATAGAACAAGAAGACATTTTTTAACACACCAAATATGTGAAAATTTGTGAAAGATATCAAAGGGGAAATTGGAAAACATTTCAAATTAAATGATAAAAATAATGTATAAATTTGTGGCTTATAGCCAAAGCAGTCATAAGAAGAGAATGTATAGCTTTGAATACTGATGCTAGGAAGAGGGAGAAGGGGAATCTAAGATCAGAAATCTATGTTTCCCTGTGAAAAAGCTAAAACACAGTCAAGTAACATAACATTAAAGTAAGTTGAAAAAAGAAAATTCTAAAGGTAAGAGTAAAAATCAATAACATGGGAAACAAAAACAATAGAATTCAAAAATTGGTTCTTTGAAGACATTAATAAAATTGATAAAAACCATAATAAGATTATCATGGGGAAAAAAAGGAGAGAAAACAACTTACTCATACTAAAAATATAATAACAACATGAAAAAATCCTAAGACATTAAAAGAATAATAAGGAAATGACATAAACAATTTTTTGCCTATACCAAAACTGACATTACGTGGAAGATAAATCCTGAAGAGCTCATCCAATCAAAGAAATGGATTGTGTGCTAGTAAAACTCCCTGAAAAGAAAATGAGACAAAGGCATCACAATCAGAGTAAATTATGGGCCTGTATCCCTCATTCGTAAAGATGCAAAAAAATTTAATAAAATTTTAGCAATTTGAATATAACACTACATAAATGAGTAATACAGTATGGCCTAATGGGGCTTATCCAAAAAAAGGGGAGATTGGGTTAACATTTACAAAGCAATCAAATGTAATTTACCATACTAACAGACTAACAAATTAAAATTACGATTATCTGAAGGATGTGGAACAAAATCCAACATATATTGTTGATTAAAATCTCTTAGCAAACAAAGACTTAAAAGAAACTTCCTTCATCTGAGGATGGACATCTATGTTATACCTAAATATAATTGTACTTACTGCTGAAAGACTAAATATTTTCCTGCTAAGATCAGGAATGACATAAGAATATTCACTTTTGTCTATTCTATTCAGTGCTGTATAGGATTTTCTAACCACTGACATCAAAGAAAAAAAGAAGCAATTAAAGGCATACTGATTGGAAAGGAAGAAATAAAACTGTGTTTACTCAGAGATGACAATCTTTTATTTAAGAAATCCCATAAAATATGCCAATTAAATAAGGATACTAGAACGAATAATTCTGTTTAGCAAAGTTTCAGTATACAAAAATCAATAAAAGAAAATCAGCTTTATTCTATACACTAATGACAGATGATTATAAATTGGGCAAAAGATTTTAACAGATACTTCACCAAAGAAGATATATGGGTGGCAGTTAAACACATTAAAAGATGCTTATTATCACTTGGCATTAGTTACATGTGGCAATGACTTGCTGTTACACACCTGTTACAGTGGCTAAAAGACTGTGCATATCCAGTGTTGGCCAAGTTGTAGAACAACTGGCTTCTCCTATGCTGCTGGTGGAAATGTACAATGGTGCAACCACTAGAAAAGTTTGTCAAGTTCTTAAAAAGATAAGCAAACACATCCTATGACCCAGTCATGACATTCTTAGAAGTTTACCCAAAAGGAATGGAAATGTATGCCCACACAAATATTTTTGAATAAATGTTTATATCAGCTTTATTTGTGATCATCAAACACTGGAACCATCCACATGTCCAAATGTCTAGCAACGGGTGAATGGATAAATAAACTGTGGTGTATCCATACCATGGTACTACTCAGCCACTTAAAGGAATAAACTATTCTACACATAATGATTTGGATAAATTTCAAAATAGTTATGCTATTTGAGAGAGGCCAGACCAAAAAATAAAAATGAAAAAAGAATATATGTGCACATACATGATTCCATGTATGTAAAATTTTAGGAAATGTAAACTGATATGTAGTGACAGAAAGCAGATCAGTGGTTGCTGGAGGGGGTAAGGGGTGGAAGATAGGATCACCGAGGAGCACAGTGGAACATTTGCCAGTGATGGGTGCATTCATTGTCATGATGTGATGGCAGTTTCACAGGTATGACACACATATACATATGTCAAAAGTCTCCTAATTCCAATATATGCAGTTTGTTGTATATCAGTTATATCTCCATAAGATTTTCTTTTAAGCAATTACTATCTCTGTATTTTAGCAGTAACAATGAGACACTGAAATTTAAAAATACCACTCCACTTACAGTAACTTCAAAAACATATCATATTTAGGAGTCCACTTAACAAAAGGCATGAAGAACCTCTATAGTTAAAATACAAAATTTTGCTGTGAGAAATTTTTTAAAGACTCCAATAATTAGAAAGATATATTAGGTTTATGGATTAGAACAGTGGTCCCCAACATTTTTGGCACCTGGGACTGGTTTTGTGGAAGGCAGTTTTTCCACCCACTGGGGTCAGGGGTATGGTTTGAGGATGAGTCAAGTGCATTATGTTTATTGTGCACTTTATTTCTATTATTATTGCATTGTAATATACAATGAAATAATTATACAACTCGTCATAATGTAGAATCAGTGGGAGCCCAGAGCTTGTTTTCCTGCAACTAGACAGACGGTCCCACCTGGGGGTGATGGGAGACAGTAAAAGATCATCAGGCATTAGATTCTCATAAGGAGCATGCAACCTAGATCCCTCGCATGTGCAGTTCCCAAGAGGGTTCACTTCTATGAGAATCTAATGCTGCCACTGATCTGACAGGAGGTGGAGCTCAGGCGGTAATATAAGCAATGGAGAGTGGCTGTAGATACAGATGAAGCTTTGCTCACTCACTCCCAGCTTACCTTCTGCTGTGTGGCTGGTTCCTAACAGGTCATGGACTAGTACTGGTCTGCGGTCTAGGAGTTTGCAGACTCCTGGATTAGAAGGCTTTATATTATTAAGACATGTATTCTCTGCAAATTCATTTATAGATTCAGTGCAATCCTATTCACATGCCTCATATTCTTTCTTGTAGAAATTGACAAGCTGATTCTAAAATTTATATGAAAATGCAAAGTGCCTAAAAAAGCCAAAAAAAATGATGTTGAAAAAGAAAAATAAGCTGAGGACTTCACTATCTGAGTTTAAGACTCAGTTTAAGACTATAAACCATAGTAACTGAGACAGTGCAGAATTATTACAGGGCAGACAAACAGATCAAGGGACTAGAAAATAGAAATAGACCAACACTTACTATGATCAAGTGATTTTTAACATAGGCATCAAAAGGAACATTAAATTCAACAATGATATTGATACTGAAAGGGAATAAAATTATCTTTACTCCCTACTAAAACCTATACCAAAAACATCATTTCAAGATGAATCATAGGCCTATTTGTGGAAGCCAAATCTATAAAGCTTTTAGAAGGGAATATAAAAGAATATTGTTGAAACTTAGAAGCAGGCAAAAATTTATTAGACAGAAAAGGAAATAGCCATAAATTTAAAAATGATAAATTAGACTTATCTAAATTAAAAACTGGTGCTCATCAAAGGACATCATTATAATAATTAGGCAAACCCCAAGTATTTGACAAAACGTATATCAGACTCAGATCCAAAATGCATAATGACTCATGCAACTCAATAATAGAAAGACAAACAACCCAACAAAAGGTAAATGTAGGCAAAATGATGGAACAGACATTTCACAAAAGAAGTGATATGAGTGATCAAAAACCACACAAACTAGTGTGTTTATCATCAGTTGCCAGGGAGGTACAAATCAATGACCACAATGTGATATCATGGTCGCTGCTAGAATGGTGAAAATGGGTAAGACTAATAAAACCAAATGTTGGCAAGGAAAGGGAGCAACGTGAACTCTTGTCTGTCTCTACACAAAATATAAAATGGTACAACCACTTTGGAAAAAGTGGCAGTTTCCGATAAAGTTCACCATTTACATATCCTAAGTGTTTATCCATGAGAAACTTATTTAAATAAATGTTACAAATATGCACGTTACCCAAATAAATATTTTGTTGGGGAAAGGAATTTATGGAAAGATGCTTGAGTATTCACGGCAACTTTATTCACAATGAATGAAAGCTGGAAACACCCATTGTCTATCACTGACAGAATCGATAATCTGTGGTATAGAATACTGAGCAACAGTAGACAAAAATGAGCTACTGATCGCTGCGATGTGGATAAATCTCACAGATACACTACTGAGTGAGTAAAGCAAGACACAAAAGCACACACACTATGTGATACCATTTATGGCAAGTTCTAGAACAGGCAAAACGAATCCAAGATGGAAGCCAAAAGGTGGTGACTTGGGCAGGGATGGGGGTGGTGACTGTGCAGGAATTCACTGGGAGGGAAGAGACCGAAATATTCAATATTGTGTCAGGTGATGACACAGATGGATAAATCTGTCAAAACTGTACAGTTAAAATGTGTGCATTTCAATGTGCATAAGTGTCACTTTAAAAAGAGCTGTAAATAACGATAACAGTGGAGTGAGGCAGGCAGTGACCAGAGGTATGGGGGGGACAAGAACGGCAGAAGGCTCGTCATCGCTGAAGCTGGGAGATGGTGTGTCAAGGTCCATGTCACCATTCTGCTTGCTTTGTATGTGTTTGAAATTTTCCGTAGTAAAATATTTGTAAATGATTTGATTACACACAATGAGAATAAAAACATTTTTAATTAAAATAAGGAAAAATAAAAGTTAAAAAAAAGATTCAAAACAATTGGAATTGACTTATACATTCCAGTGACAAGTGGTACAAATGGCAAAGGTGTTTAAAACTTTTAAAGCCAGTTTATAGTTCAGCAAAACGTTTCTCATGATGTGATCACTGCATCCACGGCCATGCATAGTTACTGCATGCGCTTCACGGTATACAGCATCCTGATACATAAGTGGAGTCAAGCCTACTGCACAAGTCTGAGTATCATGTGGCCTAATGTGGGGAAGGTGGGGAAAGGGTTGGAGGCTCAGGCCTTGCCTCTGCTGCTTGGTGTTGGGCAAGTCAGTTATGCCAACTTCCCTCATCTATAGAATGAGAAAAATACCAGAGTGCCTATCACACACAATTCCTGTGAAAATTAAGCACATAAAGCAATTGCATGTATTACATGAACTCTCAGTATTATTAATTAAGGATTTCAATTTATTATAGAGCTTACCTGAAAAAGATCAGCAGGCAAGCAACGAAAACCTTTTGGAGGCACAAGAACACACAGTCATTTCTTTTGGAAGGCTTGGTCCCTTGAAGAATGTTAAGGATTCTGAAATTGTTGAAGCTGCAGATTGTGCTTGCTGGTGGCAAAGTTGGCTTCTAGTGGAAACGTGGAAGCTTCAGCATGTTAAGAGTAAAAAGATATAAGGAAGTGTTTACCTTTGCTTTGTCTAAATATACTTGCAGTAATAAAAATTCATTTTATTGTTGTATTTCTTTAGGAAAAAAATAATGTTGTTACTGTGAGCCCAAATCTAGCCCATAACTTCCTTTCCCTATTTAAATATTTATTATGGTAATGTGTATGTTTACAAAAATCTAGCTTTTTAGGAGAATGAAATTATATCTTAACAGAGGATTAAAATCAAGCAAAACAGACTACAAACTATGCAATAGAGAGAGTAAACCAGGTGCCTGGGTGATATCGGCAAGTCTTAGGATTCACTGGAAGAAAATTAGAACTGGCAATACTGTTGACTATTTAGCCACTGGAGCCAAAGTATCTATAACCAGAACAGAAGCATGTTGATTCATTTTCTTCATGGTGTGGAGGCGCCGGGATGTTTCTGAGCTGCCTGCCCACCAGTGCTCACCACACGACAGAAGTTTTCCCAGAGCCTTGCAGGGAAGCGTGAGTTTAGAATCAAGTGCAACTCAGGCCTGCTGGCCTTGTCTGGTCTTCCCCAAAAGTCAGAGGAAAGAAGACCGAAGCCAGAGTCGGCCTGGGAAAGAGGCCTGTGGGACTCAGAAAGCATTGGGTTGCCCTTCCTGATGGACAGTAACTGGATGAGATGCTCTCCAATTAAACAAGTTGAGCACCAACCCTCAGGTTTTGAGACAGGCAAGGCTTGTCTAGAAATTCACTTTTCCAGTCTAGCTTTAACAAGAAAGGAAATTTCTAAATGGAGATGTCAAAACAATTGTAAAGGAAAATGTCAAATGGAAATTTAGATAATTCTGCTCTTTTAGTGGGAGTTCTAAAGCTACAGATAACATGGACCAAAGCAAAGAGGACTGGAGCCAAAACAGACTTAACCAAGATGAGTCATTATTGCAATTTCCAGATCCACCACTCATCTGTGAAAGCTCATCATGGAGAAGATAGCTGCACACGCAGCTGGGCCCTTGGGGTCTACATGGCCCTCGCCCAGCCACACACACTGTGGTCTGAACTATCAGAATGTCTGTACCTCCCAGGACAGATGGCACGTGCCATGATCAAAGACATCAGGAGAAAGAAAAGAGCAGAGCAGACACGGAAATGGGTCCTCTGAGAAGGGCTGATGGCAATCGTTTACTAATGAGAAAATCCGTGTAACTAGAGTGACAGTCCAAAAATCGCCTTTCAGAGAAGCAGCCTGAAATAATGAAATCCCAGCCTCAGTGGTTGAAGGGAGTACAAATTGGGAGCTTCTTATTTTTCAAGTATGTCAAACATCAGTTAATAATCGCCAAGTCCGCAGTACCTTCAGCCACAACTGGTGAGTCCGTTCCTGAGGAGCTGTCATTTGCATTGGGTCCATGAGTGATTGTGTTATTGTGTCTTAGCGAATTATTGTGGATGAGAAGTTCAACACCAGGACACATAACACTTTTTTACCAGGTACACAAGCAGTAGGTCTGTGTGGCAGCAACCAGGACATCTGGAGGTCAAAAAGTCTTGATATTGGAAAATTATCCTAAGATGTACAAATAGAAGGTAAATGATAAACCTTTAATTCCCTGATACTTGTGAACTCTGCAAGGTGCAGGTCAGTTGACTTCTGAGTGGCTCAGGTGGCCTATTGATGAAACTCCACTGACACCTGAAAGGAGGGGCTGGGCTCTTCAATTTTTCCTTCACTGAGCAGGCATGGTGCCAGGTGCTGGGGTGACAAGGTGGGGACTCGACAGAACAAGGATACATTGTTCCCACCTCCAAGAATCTTACCACCCAACTTGGAGGAACAGATGGCAATAACTATAACAAAGCAGAAGAAGAAACCTAATACAATAGGCACACAAAGTATCAGATTCAAAGCCCAGAGAGATTAATTCCATCTGGACCACAGGGGACAGAGTCATGAAAGAGGCGCATGTGAGCTGACAACTATTAGGAAGGAATTAACGAGGACCCTAAGGAGGATGGAAGCAGTAACATGGAACAGGAGGAATGGACCCATGACACTCTAGCAAGACAGGACTGGAGAGAGATGTGCCTATCTGCTTCTTCATCAAGAAGCTCATGACAGACAAGCTGAACTATACCTTAACGTAAATAATGTAATTTGCACTTTATTTCAGTAATCAGTTATACATATGTAATTATTTTATATGTGAACATACATAGTAATATACTTATATATACTTATATAAATAAGACATAATTATATATACATATGTACATAAAAAATTATGAATATATATAAGTGTGTAATTATTAAAGAAGTTAAGAATGATAAACTTAAGCAAATTAAACCATTTTTAATAATACTTTGGATTTTTTTATCAGTATGTAAAATTAAAGATTGGAATAGAGGACAAAGGGAAAATCTGATGATGACTCTCAGGATTTAAGTGATAAGTCATCTCACAAGTGTTGAGTGTGAGAAAACGTCTTTGAATTATTTGATGGTAAAGTATTTGCCTTGTCCCAATTGCACACAGGCCTTCTAAATCTAAAGAAAGAGAGCGCCCAATGAGACAGATGATAAAGTGAAATGTAAATCCCACTGAGGTGCAAAAACCAAAACAAAAACTACATATTGCTGCGAAGTCCTGTAAGGATCCATTAAGGAACTCCAAAGGGCGGGATGTGGGAGGCTGCGCTCAGCTCTGCTCCTATAAACGAGGGTGCCATCCAGGCACTGCGCTTGGAGACAGACAAGAACTGAAGGAATTTCAGAAGGTGACCCAGACAGTTCCAAGAGAAGTAACTAGCTTCATATTCGTTTGATCTTTTTACGAATGAAGGGTTGGCATAGGGAAGACCAACTACATTTGATCTGTGGCCTCTTAGCATAGAGCCAGGGCCAATGGGGAGAAACAAAAGGAAAGACCCTTCTGTTGAGTACCAAAGAGAAATTTCTGGCCTGAAAGATGTCCTCTTTCAAGAAAGCAGGGGTTTGCCCATGGGAGTGTTCCTGTGAAAGTTGGGCTCGCGTTGTATTTCTCGAGCACTGTCTTTAGCTTCCTTATAAATATTAATGATTTCATTTCCATAAAGCCTATGAGACAGAGACCCTTATTGTCCCCATTTTACAGATGAGACAAACGGAGCACATAGAAGCCACACAACCTTCCTAAAGTCACACAGCTGGAGGCCACAGAGCCAGATGGCTCCAGAGGCCATGTCCTTAATCATGATGTTGCTATTTGGCAGAAACGTTGCTGCAGAAAGTCAGACCACAGATGGGGACTGGTGGAAACCAAACATATGACTACATCAGTCTACAAAAGCATCATGGCATTCCCACATAATTCAGAAGCACGCCAGACCATTCAGAATCTAAAGACCGGAGCAATCACACAAGATAATGGAAGATAATGACAAAACAATATAATGACAAGATAACGGAAGTTAATGACAAAATATTCTGAGCATCATTGATTTAGTCGCCCTTTATTTCATAAACATCTTATAATTTTCTTCCCATCTTTGTGTATTATTTGGTGTGATTCTGTGTTTTTTCTTCCTAATCTTTTATTAATTTATTTTAAGTGACAAGTAAATATTTTATATATTTATGGTATGCAAAATGTATTTGTATTTTGATATATGCATACATTGTGGAATGGCTAAATCAAGCTATTTAACATATGCATTATCTCACATACTTATATTTTTATGATTAGAACACATGAAACCTACTCTCAGTAATTTTTAAATAAACAATAGATTATTAAATGTAGTCATAATGATGTACAATAGATATCTTAAACTTATTCCTCCTGTCTGACTGAAATTTTGTGGTTTTTGACCAACAGTTCCCCAACACCCCTAGGTAATCACCTTTCTACTCTCTGCTTCTAAGAGTTCAACTTTTTTATGCTTGGCATATAAGTAAAATCACGTAGTATTTGTCCTTCTGTGACTGGCTTATTTCACTTAACATAATGTCCTCCAGGTTTATCCATGTTGTCCCAAATGACAAGATTTCATTCTCTTTTAAGACTGAATAGCATTCTATTGTGTAGCTATACCACATTTTCTTTAGCCACTTATTCGTGGTGTTGATGGACATTTAGGTTTGCTTTTTATTCTTTTCTTTTCAACTTTTATTTTAGAATCAGGACTGCATGTGCGGGTTTGTTACATAGGTATATTGCATGATTCTGGAGTTTAGAGTACGAATTTATCTGTCATGGGAACAGTAGATACTGGGAAATACAAGAAGGGGAAGGAAGGAAGGAGGGTAAGGGCTGAAACAATCTGTCTGTTGGGTACTACGCTCACTATCTGGTGTAAGCTTGAAGACAGATCATAGAGGGGTCCATCTCAGATTCCACTCAACAAGAAAGCATTAGTAATAAGCACTGAGAAAAGCAAGGGTGTGATCAGAAGGCAGAGGAGCCTTGAGCATAGTAATGCTGGGTAAGCACTTGCCCTCCACTGTCCCAAAATGGGTTTCAGTGTTTCCTTTATCTCATACCAAATTAAGAAAGTATCAGAGATATTGTCTCATACCTGTTAAAATGACTATTCTTGAAGCGCTGAAACATAACAAGTGTTGGCAAGGATATAGAGTGAAGGCTGCCCTTGCACACCCTTGGTGGGAATGTAGACTAGTGCAGCCATAAAACAGTGCAGAAGTTCCTCAAAAAACCATATGACCCCACAATCCCTCTTCTGGGTGTGTACCCAAAGGAAGTGAAATCAGCACCGCATTGGCATATCCACACTCCCATGTTCATTGCAGCATCATTCACAATAGCCAAGATACAGAGACAACCTAAATGTCAGTTGACAGATGAATAGATAAGGAAAATGTGATGTGTATATACACAATGGGATATTACTAAGCCTTGAAAAGTAGGAAATCCTGCCCTTTGCAACAACACGGATGAGCCTGGAGGACATTAGGTTAAGTGAAATAAACCAGACACAGAAAGACAAATGCCGTATGATCTCACCTATTTATGGAACCTAAAAATCCAAACTCATAGAAATAGAGAGTAGAAGGGTGGTTGGTTACAAGACAGGTCAGGGGGTGGGGGAAATGCAGAGATGTTGGTCAAGAGCACAGACTTTCAGTTGTAGGATGAGTAAGTTATGGAGATTTAATGGACTCATGGGAATGATAGTCAGCAATATGGTTATATACTTGACATTTCCTGAGAGGGTAGATCTTAAATGTTCTCATCATTGGAAAAAATTGTAACTATGTGAGGTGATGGATATGATAATTAGCTTGATGGATGTGATTATTTCACAATGTGTACATATTAAATATACCAAAACATCTGCTTGTACACCTTAAATGTACACAGTTGTTATTTATCAATTATTCTTCAATGAAGCTGAAAGAAAAAAGAGTTCAAATGAACATTTGGTACTGATAGTTCCAGATAGACCAACTTCTCAATACCTTAGAAATCCCTACACTGGCCACAGCCAAATACTAAGTTCAATTATATTTCTCATCTCAAAGTGGGGTGTGGGTAACTCCCTGGCAACAGCTTAGGAAAAAGCTAGTGTGTCAGAGCTTCTTAACATGTTTCTGAACAAGATTTCAATAGTACTGGATATAAAGGACTTGATTCTTCCAATTCAGAACCCCTGATACAGGTCAACTACTGACAGTTCTGTTTGGCAGTGGTTCCTAGTATGGTACCTAGCCAAGGGCACACTAGATCTTCATCAAGGTAATGACTACCTTTTATTAAATGCTTTCCTTTTATCAAGTTCTGTGCCGAGGACTTGACATATATCATTTTATCCTGTGAAGTAGTTATTGGTGTCTTCATTTACAAATAAAAAACCAAGCTTAGTACTTAACTCACTGCCTTGAACGTAATTATTGCTTTAAAGGTAGTTAGGATTCTTATTAGCTATTATTGCCAAAGCATGCACAATCAGTAAAAAGCAAACCTGAGAGTTAGCCCCAGGACCAATCTGGTCACAAACGTATTAATGAATTGAACAAATGAGTGAGTGGAAGGAAAGGAAGGAAGGAAGGAAGGAAGGAAGGAAGGAAGGAAGGAAGGAAGGAAGGAAGGAAGGAAGGAAGGAAGGAAGACAATACAACTAGAGTTGTTCCTTTAATAACAAGACAAGGGAAAAAGAGAACTGTCAGAAGAACAAATGTTAATTATAATATCCAGGGGTGGGATACAGAGGTTTTAGCATCTGCTCTGTGCCAAGCACTGCGCTTGTTCCTGAGGAATACCTGAGGGAAAAAGTATAGTTTCTCACAGGATCTAGCTGGACCAGAAATATGACATTCATGTTGGAATCCAGTGTCTCTTTTTCTGACACAGAGAGTTCATTCCAAGCTTAGCTCACACACAAGCTAAGACAACCACCAGAAATTACTGTTCCCAGGGCGACTAGCATTGCAGCAGCTCAGGGGCCCAGACTCCTGGGCACCAGAATAAGGACCCGGACCACTGATAAGATAACTATATCCATATTTCATGCAAGAAAGTACTTAGCTCAGGCTATTTTTTTCAAGGGATGTTTCTCAGTGAACTAAACATCTTTCTGTTTGAAATTGAGTAATGACCCCCAAATCTCTACTTTACGCACCTGAGATTCCACCATTAGATAGTCACTCCTTTAACTCCCGAAAAATGTGAAGTCTTTTACTCTATCTTCCACTACAATAAATCACATTGGAAAGATGTTGTATTTTAAAGCATTTCAGTATTTTAAGACAATGAATTGAGCAAAATCTTCATTTGAACAATTGATTGAGAGAAAGGGACCAGAGACAAAGAGTTAAAATAAGTAACCAGGGAATGGGCTGGAGAAACCCAAGGGCTCCCATCTTAACCAGGGTTAGCCTCAGGGCATCTCACTCCATTCATTCTGGGAGGTGTCACATCATCTCAACTTTCCCTCTGTATATGCAACAATCACTGGTCACTGGCCAAGCAATAAAGCTTCACATTCAGCACTCAGCCATGACTTTAGATGGATGGCTGGGAATCCCGGGATGTCACTCCCTCATCAGAAGCCTCTGTCCTCACGAGGAGCCCTTCCTCTGGAATTTGTCCAGTGCCGAGGCTACTGATGTGACTGCACATATTGGGAAGTAAAAAGTTTAAGTCCTTCTTCACCCAACTCTTCTCACCAATTCCCGAACTCAAAAATGTGTTAGTGCCCTGTGCTAAAACAGTCAGTGAAGTACCAAGCTAAACCTAGGTATTTCACTCTGAGAGTAAAGAATGTTTGCCTTCATGACGGTTCTTGTTTAAGCGAATAACACAAGCTTGCCATACTGCATGTGGTCCCTCTCAGTAGTCCCTACTTCTAGGAAGCCTAGAAAATGAATTCAGGGACAATAGCAGTGCCGGTGCTCCTGCCAATTTTTATCAACCTGCCCAGCCACAGAAGTACCTGAACATATTTACTGGGCAGCCACCATGAGCAGGCTAGAATTTGATGCTGGGAACACAGACACAGGTAAGAAATGGTAGATCTCAACCGAGCACTGTGGCTCATGCCTGTAATCCCAGCAGAGGCCAAGGTAGGTGGATCACCTGAAGACAGGAGTTCGAGACCAGCCTGGCCAACATGGTGAAACTCTGTCTACCAAAAATGCAAAAACTAGCTGGGTGTGGTGGCGCGCACCTATAATCCCAGCTACTCGGGAGGCTGAGGCAGGAGAATCACTTGAACCTGGGAGAAAGAGGTTGCAGTGAGCTGGGATCGTACCACTGCACTCCAGCCTGGGCAACAGAGTGAGACTCTGTCTCAAAAAAAAAAAAAAAAAAACGAAAAAACGAAAGAAATGGCAAATCTTCATCCCATCCTTCCCCCACCAACCATGCACAGGATATGACAAGGACCCTTGTCCATCCGTTTACAACCTGATTTTGCTTGTAATCTTACTAACTGACATAATTCCATTGAAGTAAAATTAATTGAGAAAATATAAAACACAGACTTAAACAGAGAATTTTAGATAATATATGGAAAAAAGCAGAAAGACAATTGCCCACGGTATGACTAGGGTTTTTAGTTACTTATTTGCAACCTAATTTTGTTTGTAACATAGTAATTGACATGATATTTTAAAAGAAAAAGATGAGAAAATTTGAGGGGAAATGGAAAGGAGAGTTTTCTATAATACAGTATACTGAAATGAGAGAAAGGCAAGTCAATGTTTGAAATGCTCTCAGTGGAAAAGGGCCTCCCGACATATCTACTAGAGTTCAAATGTTGAGCCGCCCAAGCCCACTGATTCCTGCTCAGCGTCCTTGCGGTTACCATCCCTTGGGGGAAGTGGTGGCTGGTGGTAGCACAGCCCGCATTCCTTCCTTCTCCACCTCCACTCTTACCTGCAAGGCAGTGCAGAGTGATGGTTGAGAGCACAGACTCTGCAGTGCCCTAGCCTGAGGCTGACTGGGCTCTGCCTCGCAGGAGCTATAACAGAGGGTGTATAGGGCAAGCTCTGGAGAAACACCTCGGGCACCAAGGGCAGAACCCTCCTCATCACCTGGAGCACAATGTACCTGATGCGTGCATTTTCAAGAACGTAGATTTTGGCTAAAGGTGAGAGCTTCGACTTTTCATTAGATGACACAACAAGGTAGACCATGTCCTGCTGTTTACCTGGACAAGGAAGTGTCCCAGCCAGTCATAGAAAGCAGGAGCTTATCACCATTAGTGTGGTGCCCTAATGAACAGAGCTATCAAGCCAACAACTAACTTCCCCCTTGCAACCAGGTGTGTCTGGTGGCCCAGCTGGCCAGGAGATGCAGGAGGAAGTTTCCTGCAGGGATGGGGAGGAGACTCTGAGAAAGATTTTGTTTTCCAATAACAGCACCAGGTACATTGCTGGGATGGCTCCCTCCCTGTTCCTCCCACTTGGAAGCAGGAGTTCCAGAACATGCAACAGCCACCCAACAACCACAAGATCATTAAGTAATGTCAAGAAGGCAATGCGCTGAGACTGGAGAGCAGAAGAAAGCATCACTGGGCTAACACAGCAAATGTGGAACCCCCTCCTTCAGTACTTCCTGTTTGAAAGATCAACGTCTTTCTTGCTGAAATCACTGTTAGGCATGCCTAACGGATATGAATCCTACTTTCGGAGCACGAGTGTGCATCTACTGTTCAGAAATAATGACATCTTACTGGCTACAGCCTATAACTGGCCATCCATTAATTAGCTATGTAATTGTCAGTCATTTCTCCATGAAAGTACAATAACAAAGAGGAAAAGCATGGCTTCCTTCAGAAGAAACATAAACCTACTACGCTTCACTCCAGGAGTGACCTAGCGCTACTTCTTGCGAAGATCCAACAAGCAGGACCTATATTTTTAAGCCTGTAGTTCCCAAGTCCTCTCTGTTTCTCTGTTTAAATTCCAAATATGTATAAAAATATGAACTATTATAAGACACACTTGTGCCTCTGAGAAAATCTTGGGCAATCTATCACTGTAGCTTTCGTGTCTTTGCTAGTTTCCCATGATTCTGCAGGTTTTCAAGAGAAGTATTTGTGGCAGAGCACCGTTATTACTAATAATAGTATCTTAATATTACATAGTGCTTTCCTATCTGTAGCAATTTCACATATATTCTATATTTGCACATAGTTCTAAATGACCAAGAGATTGCTGTTTCTTTGAATGCAGGATAGAGTACAGTTGACACTTGAACAACGTGGAGGCTTGAGGCACCGACACCCACACAGTCAAAATCCCCTGTAGCTTTCGACTTTCCAAAAACCTAACCACAGTTGACCAGAAGCCCTGCCCATAATGTAAACAGTTGATTATATCCTGTATTGTACACTGTATTCTTACAATAAAGTAAGCTAGAGAAAAGAAAATGTTATTAAGAAAATCATAAGGAAGAGAAAATATATTTACTATTCTTTAAGTGGCAGTGGATTATTATAAAGGCCTTGATCATCATTGTCTTCACATTGAATAGGCTGAGGAGGGGGAGGAGGAGGAGGGGTAGGTCTTGTGTCTCAGGGACAGCAGAGACAGAAAAAAATTCACATATAATAGGACCCACACAGTTCAAATCCATGTTGTTTATGGGTAAACTGTGTATGAAAAGTGAGTATGGTAAAACCATCCATGTTTTTAATATGCAAATATAAATAAGATAAGATAACAGGCTAAAAATGAAGGAGCATAGAGAAATGGAAAAGGAGCTAGATAGGAGAATAAAGTAATATTAATAATTCAGTAGCCCAATTTCTATGTACTTTAAAAGCTGTAAAACATGCACAATATTCAATCAATATCCTGGAGGATAAATTAGAGAAACTATACAAGAAAAAGAGGAAAAGGATGAAGATTGCCAAAAGAATTAGTGGGAAAACTATAGGTTTAAGCAAAAGAGAATAAAGATCCAATGTTCCATAACTAATATTCCAGCAAAGGAGACAAATATAAGAGGGTAAGTGATTGGCCATATCCTGGAACATAAAGGAAGTCTCAACATTTACAATATTACAGGGACTGAATTCATTAGCATATATTCTCTAACTGTGAAAGAGACGACCTAGAAATAAATAACAAAAACATCTAACTAGAAAATCCTTAAAACATTTGGAATTTCATCAATACACTTCTAAATATGTCATGGGTCAAAGAATAAATTATAATGGAAATTAGAAAATATTTTGTATTGACCGATAGTAAAAACATAACAGAACATAATTTATGGGATGCAACTAAAGCATTGTATAGAGGGAAATTAATACCCTTAAATGCTTATGTTAGGAGATAAAGAGGTTTAAAATAAATGATTGAAATATCCAAATTACAAAGTTAGAAAGAAAAGTAAATTAAACTCAAGTAAAAGAAAAGAAATTAAGAAAAACTTTTCAAAATGTAAAACAAATGAGCAAAAGAAAAATATTTAAAGCCAAAAGTAGTTCTTTTTTAAAAAAGTAAATAAATTGACAGCACATTAAAAGGAATATTTCAGAAAAGAGAGAAAGGAGGAAAGCAGAGATTATCAATATGGAGACATCAAAATGGAATATTACCACAAAACCTACAGATATTAAAAAACTAGAGGATATTATAATTTTATGCCTATGAACTTGGAAATTATGAAATAGAAAAACCCCTACAAAAATTCAACTTAGAAAACTGATAAAAGAAGAAATAAAAATGTAAATAATCCCATATTTATTAAAGGAATTTCATTTGTAATTTAAATTCTCCACAACTCACCCATCAAAAAATCTCTAGGCCCAGATGGTTTCATTAATGAATTATTTTAAATTTTGTTTGGTAAAATGATATCAATCTTACAGAAACTTTTCGAGAGGCTAAAAAAGATAAAATACTTCACCACTCATCTTATGAGACCACTTTAACCATGATGCCAAAATCTAACAAGAAAATAAATTATAACAGAGGAAAATTACTGGCCTATGAGCACAGACATGAAAATACCAAACAAAACACCAGTAGAAATAATCCAGCAAAATGTCAAAGGAAAAGGCCTGAAGCCCAAGCAGGGCTTATTACAAGAATGCATGGGTTTTTAACATTCAAAAATCGAAGAATGTGCTTCAGCCTCTGCTCCCTCTCACCACCCTGAACAATTTACTCCTGCATTCACAGGTACAGAAAGGAAGTCCCCTATAGCAGGCGGCAGCGGGGTCCTGCAGAGGACCGAAGAGGGATGTCTGAAAACTAGAGAAGCACAGGCAGGCTAAAGAGGGCACCCACGCAGGGGAGGCCATAGTGGCAGGGATGAGAGGCCCGCTGGGCTTTGAACAAATGAAGAAACATGTTAAGGGTAACAAAAGCCAGGTTCTCCCAGGGCTGGAGAAGAGAGTTACAAATGTGGAAACGGAGAAAACGAAGAACTCTGTGATGTTGCATTGAAATGGGATGTAACGGTGTAAATGTGTACTTTTTGACATGGATTAGATGGGTATATTATAGATTACATAGATAGACAATAGATAGATTGTACATAAATAGATACAAAAAAGACCTAAATCAACCGAAAGATATATACCACGTTTAAGGATTGTCAAACTCAATATTGTTCAGATATCAGTTCTCCCCCACTTAACCTGTAGATTCAATGCAGTGTTAATCCAATTCCCAACAGGATTATTTGTAGATATTTCAGTGCTATTTTTTAAAAAGATTATTCTTTTTCCATTGAATTATCCTTGCAACTCTGTCAAAAATCAGTTGACTATTCGTGAGGCCTCATTTCTGGTCTCTGTGTTTTGTTTTGTTGCTCTATGTATCAATCTTTTTGCCAATACTACACTGTCTTGATTATACCAAACCTTGAAATCAATCAAATTGTTTAGACCATTCGAGTTGCTTTGCCTTTCCATATTTAAAAATACAATTCAATTGTCAAAATCTATTTAGCAAAAAATCCTGCTGTGAGAGACATTATTAAAAGAATGAGGGGAGAAACCATGGATGAAGAGGACTTATTTGCAAATCACAAATCTGATAAAGGACTCTCAAAATTCAACAGTAAGTAAAGAAACAAACCAGTTTAAAAAATAAGCCAAAGATCTGAACTCTTTTTTTTTTTTTCTGAGACGGTGTCTGGCTCTGTTGCCCAGGTTGGAATGCAATGGCATGATCTCATCTCACCACACCCTCTGCCTCCTGGGCTCAAGCCATCCTCCCACCTCAGCCTCCCAGGTAGCTGAGACCACAAGTGCATGCCGCCACATCTGGCTAATTTGATGTATCTTTTTTATTTTTGTAGAGACAGAGTCTCAACATGTTGCCCAGGCTGGTCTTGAACTCCTGAGCTCAAGAAATCCACCTCCCTTGGCCTTCAAAGTGCTGGGATTTTACCAAAGAAGACAGAATGTTGCAAACAAGCATGTAATAAGATGCTCAACATCATTCATCAATAGGAAATGCACATTAAAATCATAGTATCAATGAGAGTAAAATCACAATATTATGACACATATTAGAATATCTAAAAAATTTTTTAAAACTTACAATGTCAAATGTTGTAGAGAATACAGAGCAACTGTAATTCTCTTACATTTTTGGGAATTCAAAGTGGTGTAGCCACTTTGGAAAACAGTTTGTCAGTTTCTTACAAAATAAAAGATATACCTACTACATAACTCAAGCAATGTCACTCCTTGGTACCTACTCAAGAGAAATCAAAGTTTATGTTCTCACAAAACCTTATACATGTTTACAGCTGTGTTATACATATTAACCTAAAGTTGGCAACAACCCTGTTGTATCCTTCAGCTAGTGAATGGCTAAAACAAACTATAATACATCCATGTAATGGAATACTACTCCACAATAAAATGCATGAAGTATTGATTCCCACAATAATATGGATAAAGCATAAATACATTCAACTAAGTAAAGAAGCAGACCCAAAAGGCTATCTACTTGATGATTCCATGTATTCGATGGTCTAGAAAAAGCAAAACTACAAGGGAGAAACTGATTAGTGGTTGCCGAGTGTATGATTGAGGAGAGAAGTTATCTGTAAAAGGGCAGCCAGGGAAGGTTCAAGGTGAGATGACCATGGTGGACATAAAATTCTATGCATTTGTCAAAACCCAAAGGCCTTTGTGCTACAAAAAGCAAATTTTTTCAATCAACTAGGATGTGGAAAAGATCATAAAATCATGAAATGCAGACAAAGATAACAAATGAGTCTTACTGTATTACAAGGGAATGAAACCACCACATTCAAGGGGCTGGGGGAGAAAGGTGCTGACCAGGTAACTTTGGAAAACTGTTTGGACTAAATACTGTAAAACTAAAGATGAAAAAGAATTGTATGCAAATCCTGCACTCCAGCTGATAAATAACTTTCTCACAAGGGTATGGTTGAAAGTCTTGAAACTATTTTTGAATATACCAGAGTTGAACGAAAAAGGAATGATAGATAATGAGATCCAGGTTTCTTACTGTCAGAGAAAGGTGCTACAAATAAGGTGAGGAGGAAGATGAGAATGAGCAAGGTGGTGTTGGATTGGATTCAGAGGTATCAATATGGACTTAAGAGTTTTTTTTTTTTAGTATACAGATAAATAAATGTAAAACTAAATAGACCCATGTACCTGCATGATTTAGTATACAAGCATATGTTTCCCCACTCTAATCACTGAGATGTGCTACAAGTAGTGAGACTCCAAAAGCAATGAGCACACCTATCAACCAGATCTTGGTTTCTAAATATCATTTTCCCAATAAAGGGAACCAGGACCCCTTGGAGAAGTAGTTGATTACAGGGCTTGGGCTGGGAAAGTCCAAGATGAGCCTGGAGCACTTTGTGCTGCCAAAAAGCAAGGAAGTACTCAAGGGGAGGCAGGGGGAAGGGAATAGGTCCTACTGAAAAGACACAGAGGTCAAACCAGAAAAACTCTCAATGGCCAAACTTGGAGCAACTTTAGCAACAAATAAATAAAAATAGTATTTGACTATAACCCCCAAAATAAAATAAATATCCATGAGTCAAATATTTTTTTCCAACTTTGATCATCAACAAAGATGGTACTATCCCTACTTGTATTCAATATTGTACTGGAAGTCCTAGTCAGAGCAATAAGCCATGAAGAAAAATTAAATGTAATAATTGAAAAGGAAAATATAAAACTGTTACTCTCTCACATGACATGGTTTTGCACTTACATAATCCAAAGGAATCTATAGACAAATTAAGTATTAATAGTGGATTGAGTCAGGCCAATATAGAGTCATATAAAATTGCCATTTTGGAGTTAAATATTGGCAGTTTCACCTGCTTCAACCAGCAAAAATCAAATGCATTTCAATATTCTTATAAAGCAATTATAAAATAAAAATTTTAAAAGATACTACTTACAGTAGCATCAGTAAATATTAAGGAATAAATGTAACAAAATGTACAAGATTTCTGCACTGAAAATTATAAACCATAATTGAGAAAAATTTTGAAAGACCTATTAATTTGGACTATTCAATTTTATAAAGTTATCAATTTTTACTAAATTAATCTAAAGATTCAATGTATTCCCAATCAAAATCCTAACTCTCAACTCTTGTGTGAAACTGATAAGCTGATTCTAATATGTATATGGAAAGACAAAAGGCAAGGAGAGCCAAGACTGTACTGTAGAAAAAAACAAAGCTGGTATTTGTATCCTACCACCCATCAAGACTTTCCATAAGCTACCTTCCTTAATATAGTGTGGTATTGGCACATGGAGAACAAATCGATCAACAGAATAGAGAGGGCAGAAATAGACCCACCTATTTGTAGTCACGAGCTTTATGACAGAGCTAACACGAAGGTGACATGAGAATGGTGGTCAATTCAGCAGATGATGCTACATCACTTGTATATCTGTATGGAAAAAAATAAATTCCAACATATTTCATACCTCACACAGTAGAGAAAAAAATATTTCTAGATAGCCTATAAATCTAAATGCAAAAGATAAAACAATAAAGCTTCTCAGACATAGAATAGAAGAATATCTTTATGATTTTATGATAGATATTTCTTGAAAAGATACAAAAAACACTAAATGTTAAAGAAAAGTTTGGATTATATTAAAATTAATAATATTTAAATATATAATATATAATATAATGTCAAAAATATACAGTATATATACTATATGATATGTATACTATATATCACTGTACTATGTATTATATATATTGTCTATATATATTTCTATATACTTTAATTGTTTTAATGAACAAGTAAAATATAAATTTTAAAATACAATAGCATCAAAAGACACAAAATACTTAGAAATAAATTTAACCAAATATGTGCAAGACATGTTCAGTGAAAACTCTGTATTACTGGTGAGATAAATTAAATAAGACCTAAATAAATGGAGAGGTATACCATGTTCAGGGATTGGAAGACTCATTGTTAAAATGACAGTTTCCTGCAACTTAATCTATAAATTCAATGCAGTATCAATTAAAATCTCACCGGGTTATTTTTTGTAGAAATGGACAAGCTGATTCTAAAATGTGTTTGAAAATGCAAAAGATATAGGCTGTCTAAAATCAGTTTTTAAAAGGAAAAAAGAGGATTTATACTGTCTGATATCAAGACTTCCATAAAGCTACAGTAAAGAAGTTGTTGGAGTACTAAGATAGGATAGTCATATGTACAGTGGAACAAAATTTAGAGTACAGAAACAGACCCATACTATGTCCCGTTTTCCACAAAGGGGCAATGATAATTCAGTGGAGAAAAGAATAGTCCTTGCAACCAACTGTCCAAGAAAAAACAGATATCCAAATAGAAAAAAAAAAAAATCCTGGCTTTTCTTAATGCCATGTACAAAATGAGCTCAAAACATGAATCATAAACATAAATATAAAATTAATCAAACCTTGAGGTAGACAAAAATGTTATAAATAGAGCACAAAAAAGATAAAATAATGATGCATTAGATTTAACCAAAATTTAAAACATTTGCTCCTCTATAGATACCATTAACAAAATAAAAAGGCAAATCAATGACTGAGAGAAAATATTTGTAAATCACGTATTTTATGAAGAACTTATATCCAGAACATATAAAGAACTTCTAAAACTCAGTGTCTTTCTTAAATGCTTAAATAGAATCAGAGAAAATTTTCTCAAATGTACAAGCAATTAGAAAATGTATTATTTGCAAAACTTAGAGAAAACTGTATTCAAAGGCATTCTCTAGCCAACTAAAAGGTGAGTCAACATACAGAAGCAAAAAATTCTGAAATCAAATTATAAAAATACTGGGATAAACAATGAAACTGGATGATCATAGAAATAAAGATAGTATTTACAAAACAATGAGATTGTGAAAACACCAAAAAGTTAATAACAAACTGGTTCTAAACATTTCACGATAAAAACAACAGGAAATGGATTGCAGAGGGAGGACAGAGGTAAAGAATGCTAATTTCCTCCTCTTATGAGGCGTGCCAACAGATATGACAGGCAAATTGACAAATACACCAAAGACCCGGAAATGTTTGTATCGTTAGCCAACAATTTTACATGTAGAAATTTAACTTAAGGAAGTAACTGTGAGCAAATTGTATACACAGATGTGTATTGCAGCATTATTTATGGCAGACAAACACTGAAAGGGTTCTAAATGTCCACTAGTATGGGACACACAGAAGAAGTATGGCACATGCATTCACTAAAATAGTGTCTATTTATTAAATGGGATGTGGACAAAGAATATTCAATGATTAGGATAGATTTTCATCATCTTTCTTAGTTGTTTTTTTTCCTTATGACATTCTATTTGAAACCAAGAATTTTGCTCTTTTAAGAATGTTTCTTAATATACTTAATATAGTGTGGTATTGGCACATGGAGAAATGTAGTTATACATTTATTTATCTGTATATTAAAAAAAAAAACTCTTAAGTCCATATTGATACCTCTGAATCCAGTCCAACACCACCTTGCTCATTCTCGTCTTCCTCCTCACCTTATTTGTAGCATCTTTCTCTGACAGTAAGAAACCTGGATCTCATTATCTATCATTCCTTTTTCGTTCAACTCTGGTATATTCAAAAATAGTTTCAAGACTTTCAACCATACCCTTGTGAGAAAGTTATTTATCACTTAATATAGTGTGGTATTGGCACATTGGGATCAGTTTGGCATCGTCCCTAACGTTTTCCCATTTACTTTCCTAAGTTTTCTGCTGCTTATGAACATTTTCATGTGAAATACTTCCTAAAAAACTATTCTGTGCTTTAAATACCAGTGACTTTTTGCTTCCTAAAACAGCAGTAGTCATGATTTTTTTTTTTTATTATACTTTAAGTTCTAGGGTACATGTGCACAATGTGCAGGTTTGTTACATATGTATACATGTGCCATGTTGGTGTGCTGCACCCATTAACTTGTCATTTACATTAGGTATATCTCCTAATGCTATCCCTCCTCCATCCCCCCTCCCCACAATAGGCCCCGGTGTGTGATGTTCCCCTTCCTGTGTCCAAGTGATCTCATTGTTCAATTCCCACCTATGAGTGAGAACATGGCGGTGTTTGGTTTTCTGTTCTTGCGATAGTTTGCTGAGAATGATGGTTTCCAGCTGCATCCATGTCCCTACAAAGGACACGAACTCATCCTTTTTTTATGGTTGCATAGTATTCCATGGTGTATATGTGTCACATTTTCTTAATCCAGTCTGTCACTGATGGACATTTGGGTTGATTCCAAGTCTTTGCTGTTGTGAATAGTGCCGCAATAAAGATATGTGTGCATGTGTCTTTATAGCAGCATGACTTATAATCCTTTGGGTATCTACCCAGTAATGGGATGGCTGGGTCAAATGATATTTCTAGTTCTAGATCCTTGAAGAATCGCCACACTGTCTTCCACAGTAGTTGAACTAGTTTACAGTCCCACCAACAGTGTAAAAGTGTTCCTATTTCTCCATATCCTCTCCAGCACCTGTTGTTTCCTGATTTTTTAATGATTGCCATTCTAACTGGTGTGAGATGGTATCTCATTGTGGTTTTGATTTGCATTTCTCTAATGGCAAGTGATGATGAGCATTTTTTCATGTGTCTGTTGGCTGTATGAATGTCTTCTTTTGATGATTTATTTTTAAATGAGAAAATAAGAATTCCGTCACTTAGAAGCTAGTTGGTTTATAATGTCAATGCTTAGTTTCAAACATGACACTATAGTTGTATTTTTAAGTCTCAATAACTTATGGTTTTGGTGGACTTGAATAAAATACTAATTGCATGATAAAGTGTACTAATTTGATGAGAGAATCAAAACATTAATTTTTACCAATTCCCAGCAATACATAATTCTAAAAAGAAACACACACACACACACGAGATAGATCAATTCAAAAGGGACCTCCAATGCATGTATTTTCTGAAAGAACAGATCCAGTCATAAAATATCCTCCACCACAAATGTGAGCCAAACCCATGTTTCATTTATTTCAAATATTTGAATGCTCCAACTTTTGGCTCATCATCAGACCTCTCAGAAATACTTTGCAGGAACTCAGCAGACACAAGGTTACCTCCTAGCACTGCCTGAGAGCAAAGTGCTCCTACAAGCCCTACTCACACAGGACTCGCCCTGCAGCTCTGAGACCCACCCCAAAAGCGTTGAAGCCAGCAGCTGCTCATAGGCCAATGACTGCAGAGAAATAATGACAGGACATGGGAGCGATGGGGAGGGCATCTCTGCTGCCAGCCCAGGAGATGTTTGTTCCATGGAATTCTGAGGCCACTGTCCCACCTCCTTATCTCTTCTGGGGAACTCTTGGTGTCAGTAACCAACAGCCAGACTCTTGCAAGGTCCCCGTTGGATTAAGTTCTCATGCAGTCTGCATCACCAATGTAGATATCATCAGAAAAGCAATTTTAAATGTTCAGGCTGGGGTAGAGTATGACTATGGCAATCATCTGTTGCCCTTCACAGCATTGCTAGGCAGCCTCATTTTCATCACATTTCAGGTCTTTCTGCAAACCACCGTAGTGCTCCCCCAGGAGTTCAGTTTTCAGAGACTACCAAGCACTCACTCAAGCTTCTCCTCCTCCTTCCCCCACAGATGGTTCCACAGTTTTCATAAGAAACAGATGACAAGAGAAACTTGCTTCGGAGAAACCTTCTCACCTGTTGCCTACATGTGATGAGCTTTACAATGATTAATTATATTTTATTGAAGACAAAACTCGCTCTTAAAACTTAGATGTCAAGACCCTCAAGAAGCAAAGCCAGAGCAACACCTGCTTTCTTCTCCTTCTTCCCCACACTGGCCCAACATGCTTCAGCTGCTCTCTGGATTCATCAAGACACAGCACTCATTTGATCACATCTCCTGTGCAGAAAAATGGAATCAGCTCAAGTCACCTTCAGTCATGCACACAAGAAACAAGGAACCCAAATATTTGTCAAAAAAGGAAAAAAAAAAAAAAAAGGAGCAAAATACAATATGTTTGCTCTACCCGTGTGCATACCAGGCAGGCATTCGGAGGCTTTGCCAGCTTGTAG
This sequence comes from Rhinopithecus roxellana, assembly GCF_007565055.1. Classification (NCBI taxonomy): domain Eukaryota; kingdom Metazoa; phylum Chordata; class Mammalia; order Primates; family Cercopithecidae; genus Rhinopithecus; species Rhinopithecus roxellana. The sequence continues at coordinate 49,274,668 of NC_044559.1, forward strand.
CTATGATAGGAATTCCAACACGTCACCATGTCTACATCCCCTTGTGGGGAGCAAGATCTTGCACTTTATACTATGCTTGGAAAATCAGCAAAGCATTGCACTGAGTATTTTTTAAAGAAATTACACAGCTGTTGTTCATAGAAAGGATATATATTATTTAAATAGAAAGGATATATATT